>NC_056729.1:81837593-81942593 GCF_019279795.1 Protopterus annectens | reverse complement strand
GGTGTTGGTTGGCGCAGTCGTAATAGGACTGCCCCGGGGATGTAGATAATATTCTGAAATGGGCATAGCTGGCGCCCATACCTCTCAACCCCTAAGAGCAAATCCACTGGACAGGACATAAACCATTGGGGGAACAAATAGGGACCACAGCTCTGAACTGTCCCCGATTTCCAGGGACGTCCCTGATTTTGACTCAAATTCTAACTCTGTCCCACTTAATCCCTCCTAAAACTAGTGACTTTTGGAGGAAAGGTGGTGAATTACACGTAATGAATGATGACAACAATTAAGAGTTATAAACATCATTTACCTCAGAAAATGTGTATGAATTCATATGCTCTGAGTCTGTCAATGTGTCAGGTTAATAGCACTAATAATTTAAATGTGCCCCTGATGTTGTTATGACGTGTCCCTGATTCAGTTGATATTTGACCCCAATCATTTGAGAGGTCTGATAGGGACAGAAAGCACATATTCCACTTACAACTTTAGAAAGATGATAGAATATTAGGTATGCAGTAGCATGACTCGGCTGAAGGTTGTGGGTTCCAAAACCCAATTACTTGTTTGTATTGAAGAGTGTCAGTTCCCATGTATTAGTCAGGCAGATGCAGATTGTAAGAGGAACACACCGATAACATGAATCAAACTCTGGACAGGCTGCAGATTCCGTACAGTCGAACAACATGCTTTCACCTAATGGGCAGTCATCGCGATACTGTAGGCATGTAATCTGATGTAATAGGCATCACAAGGTAATATCATAGTCCACACTCCCACCAAGGGGTATGAGTGTCAGATGCAAACACCAAATGCAGTGCATTTTCAAGTGCGGGAGCAAGCGGGTGTAAGCCTGTTTGGCCGCCAGTATGCGAGTATTACACTGGTGAAGCAATGTAGAGGCTAACTGAGTGTAAGAAACTGTAACAGGAGGTTAGCATTGCTTAGCTCCGCTCAAACCCATGCACACCCGCTCACAACTGCTTTAATGTGCCTTAATCACTCCGTATCCAACGGCCTTGTTCTGCCCAGCAACAAAATAAACGGCCTCTGCAAGGCTCAAAACCAAGACCCTGCACACACAGCTAATGTGATTTACCATTAAAGAAATAAACTTTCAAGACCGGAAAAACAAACTAGCGAAAACCACCGCTGATTCAAAAGCCAAGAACTTGACTCAGGCCAGTCCAAAACGTAAAAAACATGAAAAACAACAAATTTTATTAAGCCACTATAAAGGCTTTTCGGTAGTACCTTGCACTAATTTCTTCAGACAAGCAAAACATTCCACCATTACAAGTGAGTTTAAATACCAGCATTGAAACACTTAACCACGCCCCTTGCTCTCCCTTTAGCTCCTTAAAGGTACAGATCACAGCTAACTAAGGTACATTTGCAATTCTCTATTAAAATAATAAAAATTCATACACCGAGACTGTAATAATAGCAGGCTTTGAAACTGAAAGAAAAAAAGCCCAATATTTTGATTATTAAACTGTATAAAGTAGATAAATATGTAAAATATATATAAAATAACCTAAAAATAACGATGTTCAACCTACAGCATAAATACTAATAATGGAAGCGCGACGCTTCCTAATCAAAAAATTACCTATGCATACATTATATCTTGCCTGCTTTCAAATAAAATAACTAATGTAATGAATATCATAAATATAATGAAATTAATGCATACTGTTCTAAGCATCTGAATAACTAGAACAGCTACCCAAGAAAAAATATAATATTGATCATATCTCACTAAATAATAAAAATAATAATAATATAGGAATATAAAATATGACATGTAACATATAATATAACATAAATTTAGGCTACTCAGTATAGGTTTAATACTGTCATTAAATAAAACAGGTCTAAAAGTTAGCATATCTAGACCTAAAATTACTAAATAATAAAATATGAATCAATAATATGTATTGTAAAATAATGATCATGATGTATAATCGTAACAATAACTGATAACTGTTAACCCTCCACCACTGTCAACTAATAAAGAGTTAGGAAACCATTAATTTGTCGACTCTCATTTTTCATTTTTTGACTCTCATTTTAAACATTGTGAGAATAAACAGCTCGTCACCTCTTCAAACTTTTAAGTTTTAAAAAACAACTAATGGATAATGAGCTGTTAAGACCAGGGGGGGCGATATGCTTCCAATCTTAATTGCCAAAGAAGCTCTTTACATTCTAATCTATATGTCTCAGGTCCATAAGAATTGGTATTATACAGTTAGTCTATAACCATAAATGTAAACTCATGGTTTGGGTTGTTCTGAATGTGCATAGCAAAGCATTGTCCATTTTCATTCTTCTTATGGCATACAAATGCTCGTACATTCTTTCCTGGAGTTTCCTCTCAGTCTTGCCAATGTAAAAACTGGGGCATGATGAACATTGAGCAAGGTATACCACTTGGGTACTGGAACAAGTGAAACGTCCCCTGATGAGGAATTTCCTGTTCTTAACTGTAAAGGCTGTACCTGCCTGGACAAATCTGCAATACTTGCACATATTACATTTATACATCCCTGATCTTGGTGTTACTAAATTTTGCGTAGATTCCAGAATATTTTTGATGTTAGGGCCCCTTCTGTATGTTATCAATGGGGCTTTATCAAAGATTGGACCTCCAAGTAACCCAGGGGATAGTAATCGCCAGTTCCTCTTAATTATAGTAACTATGTCATTGGCATCTGTATTAAAAGTTAAAATAAAATTGGATTTGGACATGTTTCCTTGAGAATCAGGGCATACAGGTGATGGTGAATGACTCAATTCAGGAACAACATGACTCAAGATAGAAGAAAAATAGCAATTAGCTCTCTTGGTCTTAACTTCAAAACACAACTCATCAATCAAGGTTTCTGGATAACCTCGATCCAGAAATAAATTGGCTATGAAATCACACTCTTCCAAAAATTCACTATCCCTTGACACCATCCTAGCTGCTCTTACAAGTTGTCCTTTGACTATAGCCTTTTTCTGGTGAAACAGATGGTCACTATCATACTGTAGATAAGAATTAGAGAACGTTGATTTCCGATGGATTCTGGCTCCAAACTGACCTAGACTTCTGTCTTTATAAAGTTCCACATCCAAATAGGATATCTTCTCCATGTCTATTGTACAAGTAAATTTCAAAAATTCAGACGAATTATTGAAGCCGATCACTAGGTCTTGGGCTTCTTCCAGTGAGCCATTAAACAAGATAAAAATGTCGTCCAAGAATCTTATGTACAGAACGACTTTCTCTTGAATAATATTATTGGGAAAGGCAAACGTTCTTTCCCAATGAGTCATGACCAAATTAGCTACACTGGCACAACACGGAGACCCCATAGGCACACCAATCAACTGATGAAACCATCTGTTATTGAATGTGAAATAGTTACATGTCAAAATAATATTCAACAATTCACTCACCATGGATATCTCTTTGGGTGGAGCTTGGTAATAAATCATCTCCAATTGAATCCATTCAAGTGCTACCTCATGGGGAATTGAAGAATATAAATCAATGACGTCAATGGTCAGAAAATAGGCATTTCCTTCAAAGGTAGCTAGTCCAACTTTTTCCAAAAAGGACCAGGAATCTCTGGAAATGTGTGGTACCTGCAATACATATTGTTTGAGGATGGTGTCTACTACCTTCGCTGCTGCATAGGTAATACTACCCCACGCATTCACTAATTGGTGCATAGGGGGATCACCAATACTTTTATGAATCTTAGGATTCCCAAATAATGCTGGAATGCATGGTGAGGGTACTAAAATAAAATTGTAAATGTCCATATCCAGAGACCCACTAATGAACATGTCTTCAAAGTATGACCACACACGGTTCATACTAATATTCAATTCATTCTTAGATACTTCTCTATAAGTCTCTGTAGAAAGTATCGCTAAAAGTCTATCTATACATTCATCCTGTTCCATAGCCACTAATCCACCTCCTTTGTCAGGTTTCATTATTCTGATAGAAGAAGAACTGAGAGCTTCCAATGAGTCCAATTCAATCTTGGAAATGTTGAAGTGGGTCTGTCGTTTACACTTAAGCAAATTCCTAATGTCCACATCACACGTGTTCAAACACTCCCAACCAAGGGGCCAAAGGTGGATTATATGTACTTGGAATGTGATACATAGGCCTTGGTTGGACCGTCTCTCCCAATAAAACGGCCAAGTTCAACTTTCTCACAAAAAGTTTGAGGTCTAAAATTGATTTATCAACACTAGCACGTCTAGAGGGTATAAAAGTTAAGCCCTTGGCTAAAATGTCCACAAGGGTTTGGGAGAAAACAAAATTTGAATAATTATATATTTTGAAGTCCAACTCTGTGTTATATATCACTTCAAAGGGTTTATTTGATCGGGTATTAGAAAATCTAACCTCTTCCATCAGTTCTTCCTCGATTTGTATTTGTTTCTCGTCATTCTGCTCGATGTTTGTTGAGGAGACGAGGCTTGTGTTTGAAAATTTACCCCGACCACTCCTGTATCAAATTGACTTGGATTGTCAATGTTATCTCCCTGCTCCCCTGCTCCATCCACTCCTCCTAAACTCAGTCTCTCTTGATTGGCCCTTTTGTTCTGCCCCATAACTGATGTTATATCGCCCTCTCCACAGGGCCTCACTGGATGTTTCGGTAGATTAGGGTTAATTTTCAGAAAATTACCCTGAGACTTAGTGGGTTTTGGATATGCTACACCATCCTTATAAGCCTTAATGTCTCTGTAATTTTTTGACTTTAGTTGAGGTAATCTTTGTTATATAGTGGTCAATACTAGTATATGACCTTTCATATTCAAATCTATACCTTGGGAAACAAACATCAGTTTTTATCTGTTCATCTAAAACAGATAATTCCTTATTCAACTCATTAATAGTCTCTTGATAATGTACACTAATTAGGTTTAACAACTCATTCCCATGTCTATCAAACAGGGCTATCAAATCCTGGTGGAATTTAGAACCTTCCTCTAGCCCTGTTGGGTATTGCCAGGAACGGAGGCCTTTAGGGACTATGTGTGCTTGCCTACATTCATTGAAATATGCCACCTCGAGTTGTAATTTTCTACTTTTAAGTAGTTTTTGATCAAATACATGTAAGTTAGTAGGCAGACTCACATTCTCGTGTTCAATAACTTCATTACTAGCTCGGTCGTTTTCAAATCCAAAACGGAACGACCTATTAAGCCATTCATTTAAATTAAAATTCACATACCTTCCCTTTTGGCCATCCGGGATGTTGTTCTGTTGTTGTGCTAAACCAAGTGCACCTGGGGGGCTCATACAGCCACTTACTAAATTCTTCATATTC
The DNA here is from genome assembly GCF_019279795.1 of Protopterus annectens. Classification (NCBI taxonomy): domain Eukaryota; kingdom Metazoa; phylum Chordata; order Ceratodontiformes; family Protopteridae; genus Protopterus; species Protopterus annectens. The sequence goes on along the minus strand of NC_056729.1, from coordinate 81,937,248 downwards.
CCTTCTCGTTCTTGCATCAACAAATGAATTGTAAGGTTAGGTAGAACATCCGATTAATTAATAATTCCATTAGGTGAAGTCAAACCCAAAGATCCAGTTAAAGGCATCTGCAAGGAGCATGTTTGTGAAGTATTAAGTCCATTTAATAATGAAGTACTATGCGAAAGGCATTCCACATGTTGCGTTAAGTTTTCCACTTTCTCAGTAAGAAGGTTGATTAAAATAGTTAAATCTCCTGGCTCTGGCATAGTCCCTGCTGGCGATGAAGTGGTGGACATAAAAACACCAAAGAAATAAACTTTCAAGACCGGAAAAACAAACTAGCGAAAACCACCGCTGATTCAAAAGCCAAGAACTCGACTCAGGCCAGTCCAAAACGTAAAAAACATGAAAAACAACAAATTTTATTAAGCCACTATAAAAACTTTTCGTTAGTACCTTGCATTAACTTTTTCAGACAAGCAAAACATTCACACCATTACAAGTGAGTTTAAATACCAGCATTGAAACACTTAACCACGCCTCTTGCTCTCCCTTTAGCTCCTTAAAGGTACAGATCACAACTAACTAAGGTATATTTGCAATTCTCTATTAAAATAATAAAAATTCATACACCAAAACCTGTAATAATAGCAGGCTTTGAAACTGAAAGAAAAAAAGCCTAATATTTGGATTACTAAACTGTATAAAGTAGATAAATATGTAAAATATATATAAAATAACCTAAAAATAACGATGTTCAACCTACAGCATAAATATTAATAATGGAAGCATGATGCTTCCTAATCAGAAATTACCTGTGCATACATTATATCTTGCCTGCTTTCAAATAAAATAACTAATGTAATGAATATAATAAATATAATGAAATTGATGCATACTGTCCTAAGCATCTGAATAACTAGAACAGCTACCCAAGAAAAAATATAATATTGATCATATCTCACTAAATAATACAAATAATAATAATATAGGGTTATAAAATATGACATGTAACATATAATATAACATAAATTTAGGCTACTATATAGGTTTAATACTGTCATTAAATAAAACAGGTCTAAAAGTTAGCATATCTAGACCTAAAATTACTAAATAATAAAATATGAATCAATAATATGTATTGTAAAATAATGATCATGATGTATAATCGTAACAATAACTGATAACTATTAACCCTCCACCACTGTCGACTAATAAAGAGATATGAAACCATTAATTTGTCGACTCTCATTTTTCATTTTTTGACTCTCATTTTAAAAATTGTGAGAATAAACAGCTCGTCACCTCTTCAAACTTTTAAGTTTTAAAAAAACAACTAATGGATAACGAGCTGTTAAGACCAGGGGGGCAATATGCTTCCAATCTTAATTGCCAAAGAAGCTCTTTACATTCTAATCTATATGTCTCAGGTCCATAAGAATTGGTATTATACAGTTAGTCTATAACCATAAATGTAAACTCATGGTTTGGGTTGTTCTGAATGTGCATAGCCAAAGCATTGTCCATTTTCATTCTTCTTATGGCATACAAATGCTCGTACATTCTTTCCTGGAGTTTCCTGTCAGTCTTGCCAATGTAAAAACTGGGGCATGATGAACATTGAGCAAGGTATACCACTTGGGTACTGGAGCAAGTGAAACGTCACCTGATGAGGAATTTCCTGTTCTTAACTGTAAAGGCTGTACCTGCCTGGACAAATCTGCAATACTTGCACATATTACATTTATACATCCCTGATCTTGGTGTTACTAAATTTCGCGTAGATTCCAGAATATTTTTGATGTTAGGGCCCCTTCTGTATGTTATCAATGGGGCTTTATCAAAGATTGGACCTCCAAGTAACTCAGGGGATAGTAATTGCCAGTTCCTCTTAATTATAGTAACTATGTCATTGGCATCTGTATTAAAAGTTAAAATAAAATTGGACCTGGACATGTTTCCCTGAGAATCAGGGCATACAGGTGATGGTGAATGACTCAATTCAGGAACAACATGACTCAAGATAGAAGAAAAATAGCCATTAGCTCTCTTGGTCTTAACTTCAAAACACAACTCATCAATCAAGGTTTCTGGATAACCTCGATCCAGAAATAAATTGGCTATGAAATCACACTCTTCCAAAAAATTCACTATCCCTTGACACCATCCTAGCTGCTCTTACAAGTTGTCCTTTGACTATAGCCTTTTTCTGGTGAAACGGATGGTCACTATCATAATGTAGATAAGAATTAGAGAACGTTGATTTCCGATGGATTCTGGCTCCAAACTGACCTAGACTTCTGTCTTTATAAAGTTCCACATCCAAATAGGATAGCTTCTCCATGTCTATTGTACAAGTAAATTTCAGAAAGTCAGACGAATTATTGAAGCTGATCACTAGGTCTTGGGCTTCTTCCAGTGAGCCATTAAACAAGATAAAAATGTCGTCCAAGAATCTTATGTACAGAATGACTTTCTCTTGAATAATATTACTGGGAAAGGCAAACGTTCTTTCCCAATGAGTCATGACCAAATTAGCTACACTGGCACCACACGGAGACCCCATAGGCACACCAATCAACTGATGAAACCATCTGTTATTGAATTTGAAATAGTTACATGTCAAAATAATATTCAACAATTCGCTCACCATGATCTTTGGGTGGAGCTTGGTAATAAATCATCTCCAATTGATTCCATTCAAGTGCTACCTCATGGGGAATTGAAGAATATAAATCAATGACGTCAATGGTCAGAAAATAGGCATTTCCTTCAAAGGTAGCTAGTCCAACTTTTTCCAAAAAGGACCAAGAATCTCTGGAAATGTGTGGTACCTGCGATACATATTGTTTGAGGATGGTGTCTACTACCTTCGCTGCTGCATAGGTAATACTACCCCACGCATTCACTAATTGGTGCATAGGGGGATCACCAATACTTTTATGAATCTTAGGATTCCCAAATAATGCTGGAATGCATGGTGAGGGTACTAAAATAAAATTGTAAATGTCCATATCCAGAGACCCACTAACGAACATGTCTTCAAAGTATGACCACACACGGTTCATACTAATATTCAATTCATTCTTAGATACTTCTCTATAAGTCTCTGTAGAAAGTATCGCTAAAAGTCTATCTATATATTCATCCTGTTCCATAGCCACTAATCCACCTCCTTTGTAAGGTTTCATTATTCTGATAGAAGAAGAACTGAGAGCTTCCAATGAGTCCAATTCAATCTTGGAAATGTTGAAGTGGGTCTGTCGTTTACACTTAAGCAAATTCCTAATGTCCACATCACACGTGTTCAAACACTCCCAAGCAAGGGGCCAAAGGTGGATTATATGTACTTGGAATGTGATACATAGGCCTTGGTTGGACCGTCTCTCCCAATAAAACGGCCAAGTTCAACTTTCTCACAAAAAGTTTGAGGTCTAAAATTGATTTATCAACACTAGCACATCTAGAGGGTATAAAAGTTAAGCCCTTGGCTAAAATGTCCACAAGGGGTTGGGAGAAAACAAAATTTGAATAATTATATATTTTGAAGTCCATCCCTGTATTATATATCACTTCAAAGGGTTTATTTGATCGGGTATTAGAAAATCTAACATCTTCCATCAGTTCTTCCCTGATTTGTATTTGTTTCTCGTCATTCTGCTCGATGTTTGTTGAGGAGACGAGGCTTGTGTTTGAAAATTTACCCTGACCAATCCTGTATCAAATTGACTTGGATTATCAATGTTATCTCCCTGCTCTGCTGCTCCATCCACTCCTTCTAGACTCAGTCTCTCTTGATTGGCCCCCTTGTTCTGCTCCATAACTGATGTTATATCGCCCTCTCCACAGGGCCTCACTGGATGTTTCGGTAGATTAGGGTTAATTTTCAGAAAATTACCCTGAGACTTAGTGGGTTTTGGATATGCTACACCATCCTTATAAGCCTTAATGTCTCTTTGTAATTTTTTACTTTAGTTGAGGTAATCTTTGTTATATAGTGGTCAATACTAGTATATGACCTTTCATATTCAAATCTATACCTTGGGAAACAAACATCAGTTTTTATCTGTTCATCTAAAACAGATAATTCCTTATTCAACTCATTAATAGTCTCTTGATAATGTACACTAATTAGGTTTAACAACTCATTCCCATGTCTATCAAACAGGGCTATCAAATCCTGGTGGAATTTAAAACCTTCCTCTAGCCCTGTTGGGTATTGCCAGGAATGGAGGCCTTTAGGGACTATGTGTGCTTGCCTACATTCATTAAAATATGCCACCTCGGTTGTAATTTTCTACTTTTAAGTAGTTTTTGATCAAATACATGTAATTTAGTAGGCAGACTCACATTCTCGTGTTCAATAACTTCATTACTAGCTCGGTCGTTTTCAAATCCAAAACGGAACGACCTATTAAGCCATTCATTTAAATTAAAATTCACATACCTTCCCTTTTGGCCATCCGGGATGTTGTTCTGTTGTGCTAAACCGAGTGCACCTGGGGGGCTCATACAGCCACTTACTAAATTCTTCATATTCCCTTCTTGTTCTTGCATCAACGAATGAGTTGTAAGGTTAGGTAGAACATCCGATTCATTAATAATTCCGTTAGGTGAAGTCAAACCCAAAGATCCAATTAAAGGCATCTGCAAGGAGTGTGTTTGTGAAGTATTAAGTCCATTTAATAACGAAGTACTCTGCGAAAGACATTTCACATGTTGCGTTAAGTTTTCCACTTTCTCAGTGAGAAGGTTGATTAAAATAGTTAAATCTCCTGGCTCTGGCATAGTTCCTGCTGGTGATGAAGCGGTGGACATAAAAACACCAAAGAAATAAACTTTCAAGACCAGAAAAATGAACTAGCGAAAACCACCACTGATTCAAAAGCCAAGAACTCGACTCAGGCCAGTCCAAAATGTAAAAAAACATGAAAAACAACAAATTTTATTAAGCCACTATAAAAGCTTTTCGTTAGTACCTTGCACTAACTTTTTCAGACAAGCAAAACATTCACACCATTACAAGTGAGTTTAAATACCAGCATTGAAACACTTAACCACGCCCCTTGCTCTCCCTTTAGCTCCTTAAAGGTACAGATCACAGCTAACTAAGGTACATTTACAATTCTCTATTAAAATAATAAAAATTCATACACCGAGACTGTAATAGCAGGCTTTGAAACTGAAAGAAAAAAGCCCAATATTTTGATTATTAAACTGTATAAAGTAGATAAATATGTAAAATATATATAAAATAACCTAAAAATAACGATGTTCAACCTACAGCATAAATACTAATAATGGAAGCGTGACGCTTCCTAATCAAAAATTACCTATGCATACATTATATCTTGTCTGCTTTCAAATAAAATAACTAATGTAATGAATATAATAAATATAATGAAATTGATGCATACTGTCCTAAGCATCTGAATAACTAGAACAGCTACCCAAGAAAAATATAATATTGATCATATCTCACTAAATAATAAAAATAATAATAATATAGGAATATAAAATATGACATGTAACATATAATATAACATAAATTTAGGCTACTCAGTATAGGTTTAATACTGTCAGTAAATAAAACAGGTCTAAAAGTTAGCATATCTAGACCTAAAATTACTAAATAATAAAATATGAATCAATAATATGTATTGTAAAATAATGATCATGATGTATAATCATAACAATAACTGATAACTATTAACCCTCCACCACTGTCGACTAATAAAGAGTTATGAAACCATTAATTTGTCGACTCTCATTTTTCATTTTTTGACTCTCATTTTAAACATTGTGAGAATAAACAGCTCGTCACCTCTTCAAACTTTTAAGTTTTAAAAAAACAACTAATGGATAACGAGCTGTTAAGACCAGGGGTGCAATATGCTTCCAATCTTAATTGCCAAAGAAGCTGTTTACATTCTAATCTATATGTCTCAGGTCCATAAGAATTGGTATTATACAGTTAGTCTATAACCATAAATGTAAACTCATGGTTTGGGCTGTTCTGAATGTGCATAGCCAAAGCATTGTCCATTTTCATTCTTCTTATGGCATACAAATGCTCGTACATTCTTTCCTGGAGTTTCCTGTCAGTCTTGCCAATGTAAAAACTGGGGCATGATGAACATTGAGCAAGGTATACCACTTGGGTACTGGAGCAAGTGAAACTTCACCTGATGAGGAATTTCCTGTTCTTAACTGTAAAGGCTGTACCTGCCTGGACAAATCTGCAATACTTGCACATATTACATTTATACATCCCTGATCTTGGTGTTACTAAATTTCGCGTAGATTCCAGAATATTTTTGATGTTAGGGCCCCTTCTGTATGTTATCAATGGGGCTTTATCAAAGATTGGACCTCCAAGTAACTCAGGGGATAGTAATCGCCAGTTCCTCTTAATTATAGTAACTATGTCATTGGCATCTGTATTAAAAGTTAAAATAAAATTGGACCTGGACATGTTTCCCTGAGAATCAGGGCATACAGGTGATGGTGAATGACTCAATTCAGGAACAACATGACTCAAGATAGAAGAAAAATAGCCATTAGCTCTCTTGGTCTTAACTTCAAAACACAACTCATCAATCAAGGTTTCTGGATAACCTCGATCCAGAAATAAATTGGCTATGAAATCACACTCTTCCAAAAATTCACTATCCCTTGACACCATCCTAGCTGCTCTTACAAGTTGTCCTTTGACTATAGCCTTTTTCTGGTGAAACGGATGGTCACTATCATAATGTAGATAAGAATTAGAGAACGTTGATTTCCGATGGATTCTGGCTCCAAACTGACCTAGACTTCTGTCTTTATAAAGTTCCACATCCAAATAGGATAGCTTCTCCATGTCTATTGTACAAGTAAATTTCAAAAAGTCAGACGAATTATTGAAGCTGATCACTAGGTCTTGGGCTTCTTCCAGTGAGCCATTAAACAAGATAAAAATGTCGTCCAAGAATCTTATGTACAGAATGACTTTCTCTTGAATAATATTACTGGGAAAGGCAAACGTTCTTTCCCAATGAGTCATGACCAAATTAGCTACACTGGCACCACACGGAGACCCCATAGGCACACCAATCAACTGATGAAACCATCTGTTATTGAATTTGAAATAGTTACATGTCAAAATAATATTCAACAATTCGCTCACCATGATCTTTGGGTGGAGCTTGGTAATAAATCATCTCCAATTGATTCCATTTAAGTGCTACCTCATGGGGAATTGAAGAATATAAATCAATGACGTCAATGGTCAGAAAATAGGCATTTCCTTCAAAGGTAGCTAGTCCAACTTTTTCCAAAAAGGACCAAGAATCTCTGGAAATGTGTGGTACCTGCGATACATATTGTTTGAGGATGGTGTCTACTACCTTCGCTGCTGCATAGGTAATACTACCCCACGCATTCACTAATTGGTGCATAGGGGGATCACCAATACTTTTATGAATCTTAGGATTCCCAAATAATGCTGGAATGCATGGTGAGGGTACTAAAATAAAATTGTAAATGTCCATATCCAGAGACCCACTAATGAACATGTCTTCAAAGTATGACCACACACGGTTCATACTAATATTCAATTCATTCTTAGATACTTCTCTATAAGTCTCTGTAGAAAGTATCGCTAAAAGTCTATCTATATATTCATCCTGTTCCATAGCCACTAATCCACCTCCTTTGTAAGGTTTCATTATTCTGATAGAAGAAGAACTGAGAGCTTCCAATGAGTCCAATTCAATCTTGGAAATGTTGAAGTGGGTCTGTCGTTTACACTTAAGCAAATTCCTAATGTCCACATCACACGTGTTCAAACACTCCCAAGCAAGGGGCCAAAGGTGGATTATATGTACTTGGAATGTGATACATAGGCCTTGGTTGGATCGTCTCTCCCAATAAAACGGCCAAGTTCAACTTTCTCACAAAAAGTTTGAGGTCTAAAATTGATTTATCAACACTAGCACGTCTAGAGGGTATAAAAGTTAAGCCCTTGGCTAAAATGTCCACAAGGGGTTGGGAGAAAACAAAATTTGAAAAATTATATATTTTGAAGTCCATCCCTGTATTATATATCACTTCAAAGGGTTTATTTGATCGGGTATTAGAAAATCTAACATCTTCCATCAGTTCTTCCCTGATTTGTATTTGTTTCTCGTCATTCTGCTCGATGTTTGTTGAGGAGACGAGGCTTGTGTTTGAAAATTTACCCTGACCAATCCTGTATCAAATTGACTTGGATTATCAATGTTATCTCCCTGCTCCGCTGCTCCATCCACTCCTTCTAGACTCAGTCTCTCTTGATTGGCCCCCCTTGTTCTGCTCCATAACTGATGTTATATCGCCCTCGCCACAGGGCCTCACTGGATGTTTCGGTAGATTAGGGTTAATTTTCAGAAAATTACCCTGAGACTTAGTGGGTTTTGGATATGCTACACCATCCTTATAAGCCTTAATGTCTCTTTGTAATTTTTTTACTTTAGTTGAGGTAATCTTTGTTATATAGTGGTCAATACTAGTATATGACCTTTCATATTCAAATCTATACCTTGGGAAACAAACATCAGTTTTTATCTGTTCATCTAAAACAGATAATTCCTTATTCAACTCATTAATAGTCTCTTGATAATGTACACTAATTAGGTTTAACAACTCATTCCCATGTCTATCAAACAGGGCTATCAAATCCTGGTGGAATTTAAAACCTTCCTCTAGCCCTGTTGGGTATTGCCAGGAATGGAGGCCTTTAGGGACTATGTGTGCTTGCCTACATTTATTAAAATATGCCACCTCGGTTGTAATTTTCTACTTTTAAGTAGTTTTTGATCAAATACATGTAATTTAGTAGGCAGACTCACATTCTCGTGTTCAATAACTTCATTACTAGCTCGGTCGTTTTCAAATCCAAAACGGAATGACCTATTAAGCCATTCATTTAAATTAAAATTCACATACCTTCCCTTTTGGCCATCCGGGATGTTGTTCTGTTGTGCTAAACCGAGTGCACCTGGGGGGCTCATACAGCCACTTACTAAATTCTTCATATTCCCTTCTTGTTCTTGCGTCAACGAATGAGTTGTAAGGTTAGGTAGAACATCCGATTCATTAATAATTCCGTTAGGTGAAGTCAAACCCAAAGATCCAATTAAAGGCATCTGCAAGGAGCGTGTTTGTGAAGTATTAAGTCCATTTAATAACGAAGTACTCTGCGAAAGACATTCCACATGTTGCGTTAAGTTTTCCACTTTCTCAGTGAGAAGGTTGATTAAAATAGTTAAATCTCCTGGCTCTGGCATAGTTCCTGCTGGTGATGAAGCGGTGGACATAAAAACACCAAAGAAATAAAATTTCAAGACCAGAAAAACGAACTAGCGAAAACCACCGCTGATTCAAAAGCCAAGAACTCGACTCAGGCCAGTCCAAAATGCAAAAAAACATGAAAAACAACAAATTTTATTAAGCCACTATAAAAGCTTTTCGTTAGTACCTTGCACTAACTTTTTCAGACAAGCAAAACATTCACACCATTACAAGTGAGTTTAAATACCAGCATTGAAACACTTAACCACGCCCCTTGCTCTCCCTTTAGCTCCTTAAAGGTACAGATCACAGCTAACTAAGGTACATTTACAATTCTCTATTAAAATAATAAAAATTCATACACCGAGACTGTAATAATAGCAGGCTTTGAGACTGAAAGAAAAAAGCCCAATATTTTGATTATTAAACTGTATAAAGTAGATAAATATGTAAAATATATATAAAATAACCTAAAAATAACGATGTTCAACCTACAGCATAAATACTAATAATGGAAGCGTGACGCTTCCTAATCAAAAATTACCTATGCATACATTATATCTTGTCTGCTTTCAAATAAAATAACTAATGTAATGAATATAATAAATATAATGAAATTGATGCATACTGTCCTAAGCATCTGAATAACTAGAACAGCTACCCAAGAAAAAATATAATATTGATCATATCTCACTAAATAATAAAAATAATAATAATATAGGAATATAAAATATGACATGTAACATATAATATAACATAAATTTAGGCTACTCAGTATAGGTTTAATACTGTCAGTAAATAAAACAGGTCTAAAAGTTAGCATATCTAGACCTAAAATTACTAAATAATAAAATATGAATCAATAATATGTATTGTAAAATAATGATCATGATGTATAATCATAACAATAACTGATAACTATTAACCCTCCACCACTGTCGACTAATAAAGAGTTATGAAACCATTAATTTGTCGACTCTCATTTTTCATTTTTTGACTCTCATTTTAAACATTGTGAGAATAAACAGCTCGTCACCTCTTCAAATTTTTAAGTTTTAAAAAACAACTAATGGATAACGAGCTGTTAAGACCACGGGGACAATATGCTTCCAATCTTAATTGCCAAAGAAGCTGTTTACATTCTAATCTATATGTCTCAGGTCCATAAGAATTGGTATTATACAGTTAGTCTATAACCATAAATGTAAACTCATGGTTTGGGCTGTTCTGAATGTGCATAGCCAAAGCATTGTCCATTTTCATTCTTCTTATGGCATACAAATGCTCGTACATTCTTTCCTGGAGTTTCCTGTCAGTCTTGCCAATGTAAAAACTGGGGCATGATGAACATTGAGCAAGGTATACCACTTGGGTACTGGAGCAAGTGAAACGTCCCCTGATGAGGAATTTCCTGTTCTTAACTGTAAAGCCTGTACCTGCCTGGACAAATCTGCAATACTTGCACATATTACATTTATACATCCCTGATCTTGGTGTTACTAAATTTCGCGTAGATTCCAGAATATTTTTGATGTTAGGGCCCCTTCTGTATGTTATCAATGGGGCTTTATCAAAGATTGGACCTCCAAGTAACTCAGGGGATAGTAATCGCCAGTTCCTCTTAATTATAGTAACTATGTCATTGGCATCTGTATTAAAAGTTAAAATAAAATTGGACCTGGACATGTTTCCCTGAGAATCAGGGCATACAGGTGATGGTGAATGACTCAATTCAGGAACAACATGACTCAAGATAGAAGAAAAATAGCCATTAGCTCTCTTGGTCTTAACTTCAAAACACAACTCATCAATCAAGGTTTCTGGATAACCTCGATCCAGAAATAAATTGACTATGAAATCACACTCTTCCAAAAATTCACTATCCCTTGACACCATCCTAGCTGCTCTTACAAGTTGTCCTTTGACTATAGCCTTTTTCTGGTGAAACGGATGGTCACTATCATAATGTAGATAAGAATTAGAGAACGTTGATTTCCGATGGATTCTGGCTCCAAACTGACCTAGACTTCAGTCTTTATAAAGTTCCACATCCAAATAGGATATCTTCTCCATGTCTATTGCACAAGTAAATTTCAAAAAGTCAGACGAATTATTGAAGCCGATCACTAGGTCTTGGGCTTCTTCCAGTGAGCCATTAAACAAGATAAAAATGTCGTCCAAGAATCTTATGTACAGAACGACTTTCTCTTGAATAATATTATTGGGAAAGGCAAACGTTCTTTCCCAATAAGTCATGACCAAATTAGCTACACTGGCGCCACACGGAGACCCCATAGGCACACCAGTCAACTGATGAAACCATCTGTTATTGAATGTGAAATAGTTACATGTCAAAATAATATTCAACAATTTGCTCACCATGGATATCTCTTTGGGTGGAGCTTGGTAATAATTCATCTCCAGTTGAATCCATTCAAGTGCTACCTCATGGGGAATTGAAGAATATAAATCAATGACGTCAATGGTTAGAAAATAGGCATTTCCTTCAAAGGTAGCTAGTCCAACTTTTTCCAAAAAGGACCAAGAATCTCTGGCTATGTGTGGTACCTGCGATACATATTGTTTGAGGATGGTGTCTACTACCTTCGCTGCTGCATAGGTAATACTACCCCTCGCGTTCACTAATTGGTGCATAGGGGGATCACCAATACTTTTATGAATCTTAGGATTCCCAAATAATGCTGGAATGCGTGGTGAGGGTACTAAAATAAAATTGTAAATGTCCATATCCAGAGACCCACTAATGAACATGTCTTCAAAGTATGACCGCACACGGTTCATACTAATATTCAATTCATTCTTAGATACTTCTCTATAAGTCTCTATAGAAAGTATCGCTAAAAGTCTATCTATATATTCATCCTGTTCCATAGCCACTAATCCACCTCCTTTGTCAGGTTTCATTATTCTGATAGAAGAAGAACTGAGAGCTTCCAATGAGTCCAATTCAATCTTGGAAATGTTGAAGTGGGTCTGTCGTTTACACTTAAGCAAATTCCTAATGTCCACATCACACATGTGTTCAAACACTCCCAAGCAAGGGGCCAAAGGTGGATTATATGTACTTGGAATGTGATACATAGGCCTTGGTTGGACCATCTCTCCCAATAAAAGGGCCAAGTTCAACTTTCTCACAAAACGTTTGAGGTCTAAAATTGATTTATCAACACTAGCATGTCTAGAGGGTATAAAAGTTAAGCCCTTGGCTAAAATGTTAACAAGGAGTTGGGAGAAAACAAAATTTGAATAATTATATATTTTGAAGTCCATCTCTGTGTTATATATCACTTCAAAGGGTTTATTTGATCGGGTATTAGAAAATCTAACATCTTCCATCAGTTCTTCCTCGATTTGTATTTGTTTCTCGTCATTCTGCTCGATGTTTGTTGAGGAGACGAGGCTTGTGTTTGAAAATTTACCCCGACCACTCCTGTATCAAATTGACTTGGATTGTCAATGTTATCTCCCTGCTCCCCTGCTCCATCCACTCCTCCTAAACTCAGTCTCTCTTGATTGGCCCCCCTTGTTCTGCTCCATAACTGATGTTATATCGCCCTCTCCACAGGGCCTCACTGGATGTTTTGGCAGATTAGGGTTAATTTTCAGAAAATTACCCTGAGACTTAGTGGGTTTTGGATATGCTACACCATCTTTATAAGCCTTAATGTCTCTTTGTAATTTTTTGACTTTAGTTGAGGTAATCTTTGTTATATAGTGGTCAATACTAGTATATGACCTTTCATATTCAAATCTATACCTTGGGAAACAAACATCAGTTTTTATCTGTTCATCTAAAACAGATAATTCCTTATTCAACTCATTAATAGTTTCTTGATAATGTACACTAATTAGGTTTAACAACTCATTCTCATGTCTATCAAACAGGGCTATCAAATCCTGGTGGAATTTAGAATCCCATGTGACAAAGCATTACAAAGGAATGAAAAGGGAAACACATGCAACGCCTGTATTATGTAGTGGTGTTGTCCTATGTAATATCAAGACTCCCTCAGACAGACATGTGACAATAATACACACAAACATTTGTACATTGGCCAAATACATCACTCTGTGCATTTTATTTACGTTAACACAACAGTTCCTGTCCAAGCACTATGTGAGAACAGTACTCTTTGCAAGGTGCTCTGTGCTACATCATCATCATGAAAAAGGTAAATGGGGTAACCATAGAGGGACTGGTAGTGTTGTGTGTGCAATGGGGTCGTCTGCATCACATGTACCTGGAACCTTTAGGAGTCATGTGCATACCAGGATTATGTGCCTGAGAGACAGGGGTGAGGACAACTGGAGTATGTTGTGATGCATATTAAAAGGGTTACAAGTGTCAAGTGGACACGTGTGAAATAGACAGCTATGTATGGGGTAAATGTTGTTCTAGGAACTGACTGGCCTTTTGTTTCTGTAGAGCGAGAGTGGGATGTGGAGGAAGGAGAGTAGGTATGCTCCTGGAGGATAGGTTGGGTAGGATGACAGACAAGACAGCATACAGGGTCGGTATATGACACATGTGGGGGGATACACCTTGGATGAGGAGGGGTGTTCGGCAGTCACTGGCCCATGAGCCCCCAGATGGAAACAGTGGGATGGAGGTCCCCAGCCATGGGCAGCCACCACTGCAGCAAAACAGCCGCAAAGGTGGCTGTGCTGGGGGCTGTCTAGGAGGGGCAGGCTCAACCTGTAAATGTGACACTCTGCCCTCAAGCTGGCGTATCTGGCCTTGTAACCCCTTATTGAGCCCCCTACACACCACGTCTGGGACTGTACGATGGCAGACAAGTTCCTGTCTGGACCTGCTCCCAGGGGGGACAAGCCCCATCCTCAGTGGTGGTTCCACCAGAAGGTGGTGCAGAGCCAAAAGAGGTGGAGGTCCAAGGCTGGGCCCCAGATGTGCTGGTGCCCGGTGCCATGGCCAGCTGAAGTGGGACAGGAGGTTCTGTCGGGACCTCCAAACCCATACAGCCTATGGTGTTGCAGTTTTAACACAGATATGGCTTAGTAATAGTCAACAGCTTTCAGGATTACTTATAACAGCGTGTATAGATATGACCATCAACCCAACACAACAGATGGTATACATTTGCAGAGGGAGCACAACACATGCATATATACTGCATGACATCTGTACAAAGTGTAGAAGACTTATGAATGCAGCTATGAACAGTGGCCCATTATTGGCATGTCACTGAGAACCCCAGACAATGACTGTCATACCACTGTTGCATGTGACATATGTCCACTCAGGGATGCGATGGCAGTAACTCTCATCACTATCACCATGTACTGACTGCAATCCTCACACTATGCTTCTGCATTTCACAGATGTGTGTTCAGTGAGTAACACAGGAAACAAATGGTTCCACACACTGACCAGTCCACAGATGGCCCTACAGATGGGGGTTCCCTCACAAACAGAGCACTGTCTTGTCAGTTTTAAAACATGCGGAATAGCCATTACCACACACAACTTGCTAAACTGGCAGTAGTCTCAATGAAGCATAGCTACACTTATATGCTGTAGTTATGTCTGGCACATCACCCTCCTGTCTTTAGGCTATTTTCCACTGTGTATGTTGTTTGAGGAACATCCAGATATCATCTGTGATGCCGTTTACCAAACACCAGATCCAGGTTCCACTCACAGTGACTGTCATGGGCAAACACCAACATGATGTTCCTAGATATTGTACTGTGTTTCCATGCAATTGGCTATGGGAACATCACCACAGCTGTTCCACATGCAATCAGCTAGAGGAGGACTGCAATAGGTGCAGAGGCCATCACCTGATCATGACTATCACTTACAAAACACAAGCTGCTGCTGAACAGGTGTACAACTCCACATCCACCAGAGAGTGTGTGGGAGGGACAGATAGAGGCAAAGTACATCAGAGAAGGGCTTGGAGACTAAAACCTAAGCATCGTCTGTCACACACCTACCAGTACAGGGGTTCAAACCCCTGACTGACTAGTCATTACTATTACAAGTCCATGCAGTTACTCCATGTGCCACAAAGCTGATGTGTTGGTGTGCTGTAAGAACATATATGTGTTTTGAGCGACATCTGCAACAGAGATATAGTAGACATACATTAGGTGTAGCACACATGGCTGTCCACATGAACGGATGTCATTGTCAACACAACCACACTCTAATGGACTCAGACACATTGCCACACTTTGCCAGGCCTGCAAATACACTTCCTAACTACTTAGTTTGCCACACTGCAGTAATGCACAGGTACTACATGCACCACAGGGGATATCTGGAGGTTCTATGGGCTAGGGCATGTGAACGTGTCTGACATCAGTCAGTATGCCAATGGAAGTTATACTGGGTGTGACTGTGGTTGGGAGCATCATACCCCACATGCAGACACAAGGTGCCAGTACTGACATGCATGTCTGCATTGCTTAATGGGTGTGTAGTGGTTGGCTGTGCAAGATGGCTGTACAAGGCTGGGTGAGGGGTAATCCTTGGCATCACGCCACCCAACAATGGTGTGCAGTGTGGTACAGGGGTGTAGTGTCTGCAATGTCCCACACAGATGAGTATTGTATGAACTGTCCTGACATCCTGGTTACCATTGTGTATGGGCATTGCTTTGCAATGCATGCCATGTCTGTGTTTGATAGTCCTTGGCATGGACATTGCCTGTGATATGCATGTCCCACAATAATGTACAGTGACATGTACACGTGTACCTGGTTTGGCTGGCACATGTTGTGTACACAGACTGTTATCCTCAGATATGCCAATACTGCTTATAGACAGCAGGTTGACCCTGTGCCTGCATTGATAGCATGATACAGGTATTCCCTGGTGTCAGTGGCATCAGTCCATACAGGGCACATGTGTAAGGCATTGTATGGCCTCTGTGGATCACATTTGATGGCACCACATATGTTGCAGGCATCCAGTGGGGAACATAGTGAAGGCACATTGTCCGCAATTATGTGCCTATTGTACTGCTGTACAGGGTACCATACCCTCTGCAGCCCACTGCAGTCACACCATGCCTACTATCTGTCATCAATGTCCAGGGTACTAGCAACATAGTGGGATTTTCTAGGCAAGTGTGTTTGTGTATGACACATGGGTTCAGAACGTATTCCGGGTAATAGTAGAGTTGCATACTTTGTTCACCAGGCCTTTTGCCAGGTGTAGGGGTATGGCTTGACAACTCAGTCCCTTGGCTGATTGACATCTGTACTCCTTGTGAGGTAGACATTGTGACATATAATACGGACACCATATAGGAAAACTACAAAATCCGCTCCCCAACATGTCCAGTGGTTAGACACTCACAGCCACCTCCACACAGGCTCTGACTGTCAAACACACACACACACACACACACACACACACACACCTGCCATGTCTTGGAATAGAACCCCTACCTAACTAGTTTATCACACTACAGCATTACGCAGTTACAGCACATGCTACGGAGATTACTGGGTTACAGCAGTCCCAGAGGTGTATTACTAGGTGGGTGACAACAGCAGGATTGCCAAAGGTGGTTATGTGAATGGTAAAGAGTGTTCAAACTCTAAAAAGCATTGCTCCTTTCTCAGGCAGACAGACACAGACAGACACACACACACACACACACACACACACACAGTTGGCCTGTCTTGGAATAGAACCAATATCTAACTAGTTTATCACACTACAGCATTATGCAGTTACAGCACGTGCTACAGAGATTACTGGGTTACAAAAGTCTCAGAAGTGTATTTCTAGGTGGGTGACATCAGCAGGATTGTCAAAGGTGGTTATGTGAATTGTAAAGAGTGTACATACTCTAAAAAACATTGTTAAACACACACACACACACACACACACACACACACACACACACACACACACACACACACACACACACACACAATACAGAAAGCACTATGGAGAATACTGGGTTACAGCAGTCCCAGAGGTGTATTTCTAGGTGGGTGACATCAGCAGGATTGCCAAAGGTGAGTATGTGAATTGTAAAGAGTGTGCATACTCGAAAAAGCATTGTTTCTTTCGCAGGCAGACAGACACACGCACACAGTTGGCCTGTCTGGGATTAGAACACCTACCAAACTAGTTTAACACACTACAGCATTACGCAGTTACAGCATGCGCCAAGGAGATTACTGGGTTACAGCAGTCCCAGAGGTGTACTCGTAGGTGGGTGACATCAGCAGGATTGCCAAAGAAGGGCATTTCAAGTGTACTGCAAGTTGCACATATCTGTTAACTGTGTGTACTCACTGCTTACTGTCATGCAAACACATTTACACCTGCTTACAACTGCTTAAAAGTTTCTTATGCAGTCCTAATTGACAGTATCAACAAGGCTTGCAGGTCTTGAACCCTGGACCATGTACACTGCGGTCACTGGACGTACCACTAAGCCATCTGGGTTGTATACATGTTGCATGGAGCTTATAATGCACATCTTACTACAGTTATTCCACAGTACTGAAAACAAATGGGACAGTCACTTTGTGTACATATGTACAGTACCCTTGAATGTACTGTACTCTGTGAAACAACAAAGACAAGTCTACATCTGTACAACTGTCATAACTATATATATATATATATATATATATATATATATATATATATGCACCTACGGGATGTGTACACACAAACATATACATATATATATATATACATACATACATATACATATACACAGACACAGCTATAGCCATATATATATATATATATATATATATATATATATATATATATATATATATATATATATATACACACACATGTCTGAACACCCTTTGTGACACAGAAGGGTTCCAAAGGAAGTGACGTGTACACAAAACATAGGCATCTCTTGTGTTATAACATTTAAATCTTAAACAGTTCACCAGAGAAGGGATGGTTGTTGTGTATGTGGAGTCTGGCGTGGGGAATGATGGCTCATGTAATCTACCCTGGGGATTGTGGAGTTAGGGTGGGGGAATGATGGGTATGGACTTACACTCCGGTGACCACTTCTGTGTCACTGTTTGACAGTGGCACAGGAAAATAACATACCCAACTGTAGTCGTGCTTGACTGTGTATTCTTTACCATTCCTGACTATGTAATACTTTGTAGACACCGGTCACCACAGATGGCTACCATGGTGTGCTAAAAGACATTACACATGTGTATGCCTGGCTACAGGGTAGTCACACACACAAACACACACACACTTGCCAGTATTGTGCATAAACGTCTTGCCTATGTAAAAGTAACTAGTACAGTGCTATGCAGTTTGGGTATGTGCCACAGAACACATATTATTACACTTACTCTGATTCCACTTCTGAGCTGGGTGACATCACAGGACTGATTACTTGCAGTGGGGAGGGGGGAAGAGACAGGTTTAGCAGTTGACAAAGATAAAAGCCAGTGCAAAAGGAGGTATCCCTTTGGAATGCTGCAAAACCCGCTGTCATGACAGGATGCAGACACAAATACACACACACAACCACACTTAGCCATTTGCTGACACACACTCAGGCATTTGCTGAGACACGCACAAACACACTCAGCCATTTGCTGACACACACACTCAGGCATTTGCTGTCACACACACAAACACACGCACACATTTGCCAGTGGTGGGATCAGAACTCCTGCCTATCTACAGATCACTATTACAGTACTATGCAGATGTTCATCGTATTACACTGCTGCAGTCATCACACTTGGGTTATCCTGCCATCAGGCGGTCCCACAGTCGGCCAGAGTTCTAAAGTCTTGGTCCTGCATCAGTTGCTGTCGCTTCTTCCCTGACGTCAGTGTGCCAGGGGTATATAAGATGCATCCGATGCCATTTTCTACAGTCTTTCTTGCCTCGCGGTGCCCGAAGCAGAAGCAGTTCACAAGTGCCGGTCGGCCGACTCCTGAGATTTTCGAAGTTGAATTTCAGATCCAAAGTCTTCAATAAAGCTAAGTACCTCACTGGGGAAACTTTTTTCTTGCCTCAGACCGATGTCAGAAAAAGTTAATAATTGTATTTCTTGTGGGAAGCAAATACCTCATAAGGACTTCCACTCTTACTGTATTCCATGCCTAGGCCCTGATCACGGCATCACTAGTTGCTAGTTTTGAGCTAGATTTAACAAACGCACTATAAAAAGACGTTTTGATTTTGCTTTACACTACTTTGGCCAAAGGTTCAATTATACTATGCCGTCAGATCAACTGACGACCGCAATTCCGAAAAAACACAAAGACAAGGATAAAGACAGGCATCCGAGGTCCAAAATCGACAATGAAACCTCTTCTAGGCCAGTCGCCGGTTCTCAGTGAGGTGCTTTCGCAGCACCTGACACCCGCTTCCTCAGAGCCACAGGCCGCCTCCGACTCCCATGTGGAGACAACTAGGCCTCTGGAAACTCAAGGTATTGGGCCTATGGAAACTAATCCCTCAGATGGGTCTGGAGCCGCTGAGTAGGCATTGGCTTCTGAGGGTGTTTTCAGACCTTAACAACTTACCATTAAATCAACAGCCAAGGCAAAGGTACCATTAAAGACAAGGAAACAAGTACAGCATTCTCCTGGACAGTCCTTCATGCCTAAGAAACAGATGCTTAAAATGGCCGAAGACCTCATTACTCTAATCAGGGGTTCCCATCCCCCTTCTGAGAAAAGGCCTAGGTAGGATACAGACTATGACTCCTCTGATCAGGTTTCCATTTCTTCTGATTCCTCTTCAGACCAGGGATACTCTTTACCCCCCTATGAGGGCTCTGATGCTGAGGAATCTATCCCTTCAGCCTCTCCTCCTGAGGATTACTCTTTTGGGGAAACTTTACATACCATGAGGGAACATTTCCACTGGGAAAGTCATTAATACTCAGAATCCAAGAAAAGGCTCAGGGATTTCCTCTTATTGCCTCAGCACAGGCCCCTGGCTATTCCGCCTGTACTAGACATTGTGGATGATGTGTTCTCTGAATACAGTTTATCTCCTGACTCTTTGCCCCCTGCTCCAGCCAAGCCAGATAGGTATTATAGAGTCCCTGACTCTCACAAGTTTCTTTACAAAAACCCTTCTGCTGATCCAGAAACTATTTCCCAGGGTCCAAAAGGGGTTAAGGCTTCCATTGCAAAAAATCCAGTACCCTCTGAAAGGTAATTCCAGAGCTTTGGATAGATGGGGGAAGAAAGTATACACGTCTGCAACTTTAGCAGTAAGAGCTTTAAATTGCCAGTTTCACATGCTTAAGTACCAACAATAAATGGCTCAGTTAAAACAGAAAATGCTTGCTAGCTCAGAAGCTCCTGATTGTAAAGAAATGCAGGACTTATTGCATGCAGTTGAACAGGTGGGAAAACATACTCTGCAATGTGGTTTTGATTCTTTAGAGGCCTCTTGTAGAGCCGCAGTTACAAGTTCTGTTATTCGAAGACATGCTTGGTTAAAAGAACAGAGTTTACCTGAACATGTTAAGGTAAGTTATTGGATGCTCCTTTACAACATGATACCTTGTTTGGTGTTAAGGCAGAAGAGGTGTTAAAGAAAATGGAGGATAAAGCTAAATCTATGCAAACAGTCAAGGATTTCTTACAGGTACAGCCACCTTGGTTTAGCAGAAATTGGCCAACAAAAAATTGGTCCTTTCCAGTGTCAGACAGGCCACAGAGAGGCAGATACAGACGCCCAAGAGGCAGATCTCAACCTCAAGGCTCAAACAGACAACGACAGTGGGGCACCTCAACCCCAAAAGGAGGTGAGGACAAGTCTCAACCTTACAGGAAACAGTCACAATGACTTTCCCTTGCGTACGCCAAGCACATCCCTTCTGGAAGCCCCCTTAGGGGGGAAAACTAGCAATTTTTTCTCAAAACTGGCAAACAATCATCCAAGACAAATGGGTCCTGAATATTGTGTCTCAAGGTTACAGATTCCACTTCCATACTTTACCAAAGCTAAAAGGAATGCCAGACCTGCCACAAAATCAATGGGCAGAGGCACAAAAACAAATTTCAGTCCTCATGGACATGAGAGCTATACAAAAAGTACCACAACAGGAACAAGGACAAGGATTTTACTCAAGACTCTTCTTGGTCCCCAGAAAGGACAAAGCCTGGAGGCCTATACTGGACCTTTCAATTCTGAATACTTGCCTGGATATTCTGAAATTCAAAATGTTGACATTACAGCAGCTTCTACCCATGCTGGGCAAGAAGGCTTGGCTTGCTACTCTGGACCTCAAAGAGGCATACCTGCCGATTCAAAGCTGGTACAATGCACTACCAATTCTCTGCACTGCCCTTTGGCTTATCTACTGCGCCCAGGGTCTTCACAAAGTGCCTGACACCAGTAATTGCATTTTGCAGACAAAAAGGGATTCAAATATATCCGTACCTGGACAACTGCCTCATTCAAGCAGAGACAAAGGACATTCTTCTTCAGCATCTGGCGTTTGTGAAAAGGTTGCTAATTTCTCTAGGGTACACAGTAAACAAAAAGAAGTCAAAACTAGTGCCCTCACAACAGATTACATTCCTGGGTGTCAGCTTAAATACAATGGTCCAAATGGCTTACCTCACGCCAGACAAACAAGTGCAACTAACTCAATATTTTCAACTACTGGCAAAAACGTCCCATCTCCCTGCAAGAAAAATTCTGCAGGGCCTGGAATTCATGGCATCCTGCATACTACTAATACCATATGCCAGACTGCATATGAGGAAATTACAATGGTACCTAAAAAGTGTTTGGACTCAACATTCTCACAGTCTAGAAGCAGTAATTCCAATAATTCCCTGCCTACAACAGGAGTTTCAATGGTGGGCACAGGCATGTCACCTAAACAAGGGTCAGCCTTTTACCCAACCCACAGCCAGGCAAACTCTAACAACAGATGCTTCGGATTACGCCTGGGGAGCACACATGGCAGGAACATGCATTCAGGGCAAGTGGACCACAGACCAGATGCATCTTCACATCAATCAAAAAGAGATGTTGGCTGTTCAAAATGCCCTAACAGCTTTCAAGGACCTTCTACACCCAGGACAACTATTACTAAAGACAGACAACACCACAGTAATGTGGTACATAAACAAACAAGGGGCACTCACTCTTATCCCCTATGCAGGCAAGCCATGACTTTGTGGAACACAGCTCTAACGTACCACGTTCACCTGCAAGCACAATTCCTGCTAGGAAAGAAAAATACTCTGGCAGACGACTTAAGCAGAAATATCATGGACCCTCATGAATGGAAATTGAACCCACAAATCTTCAGCATGATAACACAAAAATGGGGATGCCCAGACATAGATCTTTTTGCCTCCCCTCTGAATTGCCAACTACAAAAATTCTGCACAAGGACTTATCACAAACAAGCATGGAAAGTGGATGCTCTTCTGTTCAGCTGGAAAAACCTAAAAGTCTATGCCTTCCCACCACTGCCTCTCCTTTCAAAGGTACTCCTAAAAGCCAGACAAGAAAAAACACAGATGATCCTGATTGCTCCGGACTGGCCATGCCAGCACTGGTACCCTATCTTAAGGAACTTGGCTCAGGGCCCACCATGGATTTTGCCCCAAATTCCACACCTTCTGACTCAACAAAACAATCAGATCCTGCACGGTCAGCTCAAAACCCTAAACCTGGCTGCATGGCAGATACTTTAGTCAAACAGGCAGCACCTCTCTCTAAAGCTGTTATGGATGTCATTTTGGAGGCCAGGAGGCCTAGCACCAGGAAAGCTTACTCAGAAAAATGGAAGAGATTCTGCACCTGGAACCAGGCTCACAGCCTTGACCCTCTTGTTCCAAACATTCCTCAGATTTTACAATACTTAACTGAGATGCTGGACAGAGGCCTATCCTTTTCATCAATTAAGATTCATGCCTCTGCCATTTCTGCACATTACAACACGGATCCTCCTTTATTCTCTCATCCCTTGCTAAAGCAGTAAGTACCTCAGAGGGGCTAAAAATATAAGACCGCCCCGGAGAGCACCAACACCAACTTGGGACCTCAATTAGTTTTGGAAAAACTGACCCTACCACCTTTTGAGCCAGCCAATACAGCCGATCTAAAATTTTTATCATGGAAAACAGCTCTGCTCCTGGCAGTAACTTTAGCACGAAGAGTCTCAGAGCTACAGGCATTAATGGCAGTGGAACCTTTTATAATTTTTCATCGGGATAGGGTTTCTTTAAGGACAAACCCTACCTTCATGCCAAAGGTGGTATCTAGTGTGGCTCTTAACCAAACCATCCATTTGCCTACTTTTTATCCAAACCCCCAAAATAAAGGGGAGAAACTTCTGCATTCTTTGGACATACACAGGCAGCTATGCTTCTACTTGGACAAAACAAAAGCTTTCAGGAAAACTGATCAACTGTTTGTAGCATATGCTGCAGGATCACAAGGCAAGGCTATCTCAAAGCAGACTATATCCAAATGGATAGGACACTGTATTCGGTACTGCTACACATAGCATGGAAAATCAGTCCCTAATAACATTAGGCCTCATTCCACCAGGGCAACAGCCACTTCAGCAGCCTTTCTCAGAGGAGTACCTACCAAGGAAATTCTGGAGGCTGCAACTTGGAGTTCAGTGCACACCTTCACCAAGCATTACCACCTGCCTCTTTACTCTAAATCCTGAGCAGGATTTGCCACTGCAGTTCTGCAGAGCTTCTTAGCCAATCCTAACTCTTTATAGACCAGCCACCCAAACTTAGTTTTGGGATTCAACCGAAGTGTGATGACTGCAGCAGTGTAACACGATGAACATAGTACAGTTTTGTACCTACCATAAATGTAGATGTTCGAGTGTTCACACTGCTGCAGTCCAGGTTACCTTTCCTCCATCCCCTCTGAACTAGCTGGACTTATCTCTATCCTTCTATCCTATACAACCTTTGGGGTGTATTTGCTGGTAACTGGAGGTATTGTTTTTATTTTATATGTATATTTTTGATTAGCAATATGCATTGCCTACCCACTTGGGGGCACCTGACATCTGGGGCAAGAAAAACTGAAGAAAATGGCGTCGGATGCATCTTATATACCCCTGGCGCACTGACGTCAGGGAAGAAGTGACAGCAACCGATGCCGGACCAAGACTTTGGAACTCTGGCCGACTGCGGGACCGCCTGACAGCAGGATAACCCAAGTGTGATGACTGCAGCAGTGTGAACACTCTAACATCTACATTTATGGTAGGTACAAAACTGCACTTTACGAGATGCGCCACAGAGATTACACATTCCAAGGCAGTCAGAATGCCCTTGTAAGATTGAGGACAACAACAGGGAGACTGACAGTCACAAAGTACATAGCTGTAAACCTGTGTGTTTAATGTAGGTGTCCATTACAACCTGTATGCACAAACAAGACACATCATCTGCAGGTAGTACATAGGTAAGCCTGAGAGGTATAGTTGTAGAACAACAGGAACCTGAACTGGAGTATGCCCATCTGTGGAATGGACAACTACTATCACTATACAGAGTTACAGTGGGCATGCTCATACACTTACTAGCACAGGGCCGTTTGGGATGCACTATGACTATATCTACACAAGGTTATACTCGGCATGCTCATACACTTGGTAACAAAGGGCTTGTTGGATGCACTGACTCAAATTATACAAAGTGGCAGTGGGTATGCTCATACACTTAGTAGCACAGGGCTGTTTGGGATGCAGTCCAATTCTAACCACAGAAGGCCACAGTGTGCATGCTCATACACTTTACATTTACAGAACATGTTGTAATGGACTCCTATTGTAAACACACAGGTTTACAGCTATGTACATCTTACCTGTCAGTATATATGCACATCATACTGGTTTACTACCTGATACCTGTATGTGGCCAATAAATTATATATCTGTGCTGTGTGATACAGATGCATACATGTACATGAAGTACTGACATATATATGTTAAGTATACACATTCATGCATGTGTGGACATGACAGACAATAGGTTACCTGGGACACAGGCAGATGCTACCTACAGCATGTGTCACACACCTTGCTGTCCTGAAAGGCATGCACTGATAGCAGGTTGTGGACAGTGGCATTATACGTGGAACAGTGGCATATGCAAGCATAATGTTTGAGCCACATTGTGTAATGGTACTGAGGTACAGGTGTCAAGATGACCTCTCCCAGCTGTGTTAGTAGTTGTCATTATTAGCAGGACTGCTACCCTAAGTATATCTCTCACATTGGTCATATACACAATTTCTGCTGCTGTCTGTCATGTTACATGAGGCATTTGCTACCAAGCATATTACTGCCACTCGCAGTGATGTCATGGTATGAGTGGCAACTGCTAGACCAAAACAATGAGCCAAAGTTCTGCTGTTATTATGAGGCTGTCCAGTGTCTGTAATTCTGGGCTGTCATGACTGAACGACAAGCCTTCAATACAGAGCACATGCATCCATGTTTCACGTGTGTGAATAATACCTAGGTTGCATTTACCCATATAGCCATATTCCAAGGCAAATGTCCTACACGCAGAAGTAACACCCTGACACCTACAAGACAATTGCATTGAATGATTATGCTGACCAGTGCTAGATGTGTGGCTTTAGTAATCCATTTGCTCAATGTAGAACCTACAATGGGGAATACTGACATCTGTGCAGTGAGAAACATCTGGCTGAAGGCTCTGTAGTCCACAATTGCACTACCACCATATAACTCAGATCCAGACATGTGGGCCATAACAGTGATATGGACCATTCCAGGTGGTGGTGTCCACATATTCATAAAGGCTACTCACATGTAAAGACCACTACTCTGACATAACTCATCACAGATGAGTCAGGTACAGATGACAGTGGCAAATGCTGCATTCTAGGTTGTATCCTCATATACATCCACCACCTTGTCCCCAGACTACCAACACACATCCATATGTGGTATGACATAGTATGGTAGACCACTAGATAACCTTCGATTGGTGGACTGTACCTAGGCCTACATAGTGCAAAGTACCCATGTACAGACACAGCTGCATAATGTGTTATGCAATGCAATAATACCACTGTTTGTAACCAGCTCAGTTGTACACATACCAGGGTCCCTCGGATGTTGTCAGCATTAACACGGTCGACTGTTGCTGTACACCAGTAAACAACACCCTCATGGTTGGATATGACCTAACTGTACCTGCCCTGGATATGTACATCCCACACTCATACAACATAAATTACATTACCGTAGCTTTCGTTATCCTTTCTATATACAGGTGGCTACAGTCATTACACACATGCACATGACAGATAGCATGCTAACAGTACATAAGGTTTGATATCTATGTTAACAGAGGTAATATTCCCTCTCTACTGGACACCCATGACACCTGTCATATCATACAACACCCCATGTATGTTATTAGATGTGTCCACCTAATGCAATGCCTACAAACATACCCAAATAACAGGATCATAGGACCTACACAAGGCCTGTATTGACAGACTCAGGGAAATCCAGCTCTGCTCTGTACGTTCCTGAGTAGTCATAGGTGATATGTTGATGACATGTACAGCCATGTGTGGCCACAGCTCCTACATATACCCCATGTCAACAATTGCAAGCCATGCATGCTGTGTGCTGTTTGGACATTAGCCTTAGTACCACAATAGCCAGTACATGCTGGGTGAGATGTTTACAAGCCACAGACCTCACACATGCTTGAATGTGTGTACTGCCTAGCTCTAACAGAGCATATTGCTGACACTCTTCCAGTAAACATGAGGTGGGTGTGGCAAATATGGTGTGCTTACTGTTGACCATTACAGTGCCCTGGCTTCACCATGGCACTGTCAAGTAACAGTTTGTAGGAGCATGACATGGAATAATGCTGTGTGTGTCTTGCTGATATGTGCTGTTGTCATATATGTACACTTGGCTACTTGGTGAAGGTGGTGGTGTCCTACCAGTACATGAATACAACATCCATTATGGTGTAATGCTCAGCTATGTTTCACACATGGCATGGGGAAGGTGTGGAATGTATCCTCTTGACCTGCTAGTGCACTTACTGATGTAGACTGCATATGTGTACATGTATTGATGTTTGTGTAGATTCTATGTGTGTGCAGTGTCTGATGTCTGAAGGTGACTGTTGTCTTAGTACATCATGCTGTTGAAATACAGCCTCAACATTGCCAACTGTATATGGTGATATGCTATAAGTACAGTAAGCTGTACATGATGTATGGACAGATATTTGGACATGACTACTAAGTGGTGGAGCTTCTTTGCAGATGAATGATTACTGAGGACAGCTCACTGGTGTGTTACAACCATTCCTACAATAACCTGTGTAACTGCTAAGGTCAGGTTTTGTTAATTGAAGTGGAAGACAGACAATGTAGAATGCAGTAAGGGTCACTGAAGGCAAACCTCACGACACCTGTAACAGTAATACCTCCCCTGTGCATATATTGTGCATATATCAGCACAGATGGCAAAGGAAGGAGTCAGTAAGCTTTGCAGGGAATGCGATAGTGCTGTACTTCTGTAATACCTATCATGAAATAGGCAGGTGTGTGAGTCACAGTACTGGCATATGTGGGTGTGTGTCCATATATGTCACGTATGGTTGGGAATACATCCCACATGTTTTCACTCTCCTGAACACTGTTGTTGACATGAGTACAGTGTGAAGTGTAGAAAGAAAGGCATAGGCAGGTGGTTGAACCTCACACATGTAAAGTGTCTGTATGTGTGTGACATAGGTGTATATCTTTGTGAATGCCTGTGTGTGTGTGTGTGTGTGTGTGTGTGTGTGTGTAGCTGTCCAGTCCCTGGAGTGAGGCTGTATTTTACCATAGTGAAATGTTAATGCCCCCTCCCCCCATCCACTCAATGCAATCTAGTATCCCTGTTGATATCATCAATCTTAGATGGGCATTCTAACTGCCTGTTAACATGTACACCCCGGGATGTGACCTGTTGTTACATAGCCTACTGATGTACCCCCCCCTCCCCACATACACTTACTGCATTGTAGTATCCCTGTTGATGTCCTCGATCTTAGGCCATTCTGACTACCTGTACATGTGTAATCTCTGTGGCACGTCTTGTAATTGCGTAGTACTATAATGATGATATGCACATAGGCAGGGGTTCTCATCTGAACACTGGCAACTGTGTGTGTGTGTGTGTGTGTGTGTGTGTGTGTGTGTGTGTGTGTGTGTGTGTGTGTGTGTGTGTGTGTGTGTGTGTGTGTGTGTGTGTGTGTGTGTGTCAGAGTGTGTGTTACTGTGTTTGTGAATTCCTGAGTGTGTGGATATGTCTGTGTTTGCATGCTGTCATGGCAGTGGGTATTACTGCTTCCCAATGAGACACCACTATTTCCACTGGCCTTTACCCTTGTCATCCACCATACCACTCTTTTAACTCCTTCCCGCTCCAGGTAACTATACCTGTGATGTCACCCACTATGGATGTGATGGCTCTGAACACAGTAGCTTACTACACAGCTATCATGCTGTTGGATCATTAGAACAGTAAACATAATTGAAACATGAGAGAATATAACTTTGATGTGGAAGCTACAAAGTGCATGCAGGTATTGTCATACTGACCTGTGGGTAGTCAACATGTACATATGGGATGCTAACCACAATCACCGACATCCCCGGCACATGCAACTACACCTGAAAGAGGAAGGCAGAATGTCAAGATCAACATGCTGTTAGTGTTGTTACACATGATACATACTGTCAAATGTACAAAATGCATTCTAAAACTGTAATACACGGTATGTCTGCTGCCTGTCAACACTACTCAACAATATTAATTTACAATTGTCTACCTAGTATGTTCACCCTGTGCATCAGACCATATGAGCATGTCTCTGCACCAATGGTGTGGATGACAGGGATGCGGCACAGGCATCATCATATGCACAGGGTGATAATGTTTGCCAGAGGCCTAGGCTGCAGCACTGGATGACATCATGTGTGCGTGTTAGGGCCTGTGATATCATTGGGCGTGTGTGGATGTTATGCGTGTGTGTGTGTTGAGGTGCCCTACATTTGTTTCCGGTGTGTGTGTGTGTGTGTGTGTGTGTGTGTGTATGCATGCACACAGGTTTGTCATGTGGCTGGCCTACACAGGGGTATTATTGACAGCTTCAGATGGTAAAAGGCAGGTTTCACAGTTCACGGTGTCCTGCTATGGCCACGTGACCTGCGCCTGCCAGGGGTTGCATGGGCACTACCAGGCAGAGGTCCAGATTAGGTACTGTCTGATGACACATGTCCACTGGAATCATGTCCCTATTGGGACCGTGCAGGACCACATGAAATTGGCCTGCTATGTCCTGGTGTGGACTGCACAGCACCAGCTGCACTGCTCCTGCTACCTCTACTATGGGAGCGGGCATGTGCAGTAGCATGTTCACATAGACCTTCAACAGGTGATGTAGCTGACCTACGTCCACGTGCCCGACCCCTCACTCCCACCAGATGTTCCAGCACAGACATTTCATGCTTGAGGATTGACATGCCATGGTCAAGGACTCCCACCATGTCACCCAATCGTCTATTCAAAACATCTGCAAGATGATGATGAGCATTTGCAAGTGCCTGGATGTTGTCAGTTAGTGAAAGGACAGCAGTCCTCTGAAGCCTCAGACCTTCTCTGTTGTGCTGTTCAGCACATGCCTGTGCCTCCATTACAGCCCAAAACATGTGTCTGGTGACTCCAGCTGATGTGCTTTGTCTCGCAGGGGCATGTTGGCCAGTGGTCCTCCTATGAGCAGTGCTTGGCACATGCCTGTGTGGGACATCACCAGTCAGTTGACTGGGATCATGGTGTGCAGGCACACCTTCCATAATCTCCACACTTCCCTGTTCCATGCTACAACCCGCCAACTGTCCTTCCTCTATGGCCAGTGGTGATGGGGTATGTGTAGGCAGGGGAACTGTGTGTGAGGATGAGGGGGATACTGGTGGAATGCCAATCAATGGTACAGATTCAGCCCCTGTCAACCTTGCCTGTACCTTGATCATACTATCATCATCACTGCTAGAGTCTGTGGGGACACTAACATCAGGTGGACCGCAGGAGGGCAATGCACCTACATCAACACCTGTGAGGGGAAGACAAGAACTGTACATTACAAGTTATACCAGACACACACACACACACACACACACACACACACACACACACACACACACACACACACACACACAAAGACATACACACAGACACACACACACACACAAAGACACAGACGCACACATGCTACATGCAGGTGATATGGCAGATGGCATTCAGCTTGGACAATTATAGTGGTAGTTATCTTACATCCCTGAGTTGCACACAACAGCATGCATGTGTTATAGCAGATGGCATGCACCTTACACAATTATAGTGGTGGTTAGCATACATACCTGTATTGCACCATTTGTGTTAGTAGCCTATGCCCCATACCTGCAACACAATGCATGCACTTTGCACCGTTGAACCTCACTGCCATGGTGTGTGCAACATACACCACATGTTAACAGACCATCGCTGACCTATGTACATCTGCCACTGATGCTTTCTGTTGGCCACTGCCCCTATGTGTGGAGGACATGAGCAGAAGGGTATGTCGACTGCATACCTTGTTTGCCTGAGCCCTAGCTTGCATATCTTTCCCAAAGCAGTGCATGTCTGTTCAACATTATTCTGCCTTCCCCTGAGCTGAGTCTAGACATTGTGCATGTGGCTGCGCACACATGTTTGACATGGCTGTCCCTACTTTACAATGGTGCCACAGACCAGCACAGGTTTACAGTACACCGGCCTGCTGTGTGGCGTATGACCTTGCCAATCACATGTAGTATGACATGTCTTCTGCTGATGTGTTGAATGACATGCAATACATGTGGAACACAATGGTGTCCTTTCCAATCTACAGTACGGTAATGTCCCAATGCAGGGACGTGTTATACTAACATGGGCCTTCAGCTGATGCAATGTTGTCTGTCTGCCCTACAAATATGCAGAGACATACTTCACATTGAGCTGATGTGCATAGCCATTGCAGGGCATCATGTGGCATCACAATTGCTATACAGTGTAAGATACTGACACAGTTCATAGCCATGGCTATGCTCACATACAGTACACATCTAATGTGAAATGTGACCCACATCACTGAGGTGTATACACACTAAACCCTAATGTGGAATGTGTGACACAGGTCACAGAAGGGTATACGGATGACACCCCTGCACATCTGCAACCATATTACTAATGCCTGGCAACTATGCCCACACATGGCTAACTTAGCAGTACTCTTATGTCCCACATGCCATCTGTGTACCTCACACACATGAGGAGCAGGCATGACAGTGATGTTTGACACCAGCAAGGTGAATGTACTGTATCTGTGGCCTGATGTGGTTGTATGTTGTGCAACACATGTATGTTTTTGGATTCTGTATAGCTGAATGTTTTCATGTCGTGACACACTCAAGATGTTCAAGACATGTTATGTGGTGGTTTCATGTTATGCCTGCACAAGCTGTGCACAGGCCTGTATGATGTTTAGTGTTTCACATCTGCAATATCACCATTACACAAAGGCCATAGTTGTATTGTGTCGAGCCAATGTACAACAGGGTGTACACACATGTACATCACTTCTACTGTATGTGTTGCTTCATGTCTCTGGCCATCCCCCATGGTCATGTGTACACATGTTCTGTCCAATGGTTGCGATGGCCATCTTATTTCACATGTCAGTGTTATCCCATATGACATACACCCATAGATGTCATATGCTCCACTGAGGACAGGGTTATGCAGACAAAGGGTGGTATGTATGGGATGTGAGACATCATGTTTTGCAGGATAGTTGAGCAGTGTTGCAGTCAGCCCACTACATGTCATGGACATGTCAGATAGCACATGACATTGTGTGACATTCATAGCAAGGGTATATCTTGTGGGCCTTTCATACTCCAGTCCCAACACTTTTAGAGTGTGTGCACACATATGCTGTCTGTACAGTACTGTTCGTATTCCCAACATGTGTAATGCTGATACGTAGTACCTGTCCCTACAGTGAAACACACCTCTACCATTGTATTCACGGTTGTTCACATATCTGGCAATGACAGTTTGGAAGGTTTAGTGTAGGTGTTTCACATAGTCTTCAATTGTTTCACATGAGTAACCACTGTGATGCATTGTAGGTCTGACCAGTGTCTATTAACAGGACTACCATACATTATGTGTACGTGTGTTATGGCAGATAGCATGCAATTACTATGATCCGTGCATTATCAAGCCTGGTAAATAATAACAATCTCACCTGACACAGGCTGCTGTTGCTGCAAAATGCCAGAGGTACCCAAACAGGAGTGTCACAGCAGTAAGATCATTATCCACACCTGTGTGATAGCTACAGGGTGCAGTGTCCATGTTAGCACATAGGCCAGTACAATGCACTATACTATGGAATATGCACATCTGTGCATACATAGAGTAGCAGACTATAGTATGTGGCATCTGTGCATACATGTCTTGCATATGATGTTACATTACTTATTGTACAGTAACACATGTAACTATGCGAAATATAGTTGTGTTATATG
Source organism: Protopterus annectens (assembly GCF_019279795.1). Taxonomy (NCBI): domain Eukaryota; kingdom Metazoa; phylum Chordata; order Ceratodontiformes; family Protopteridae; genus Protopterus; species Protopterus annectens. The sequence goes on along the minus strand of NC_056729.1, from coordinate 81,904,313 downwards.
TGCAATACTGACTTACCAGGCAACTCCAGGCTCGGTGGTTGAGAGAAACCAACCTCCACAATACCAGCTAAAGCTTGTGGATGGAGGTCTGCAGGTGTCCCCAGGTTGGCCAGTAGCTCCTCTGTACGTGTGAGTGGGGGGCTGGGTGAGTGGCCCTCCACCTGTTGCACCTTGTTCCCTGGCAATTGCATTAGCACGCTGTTTTGCCCATCTTATGAGGTCAGTGCAGTGTCGGTGCACCTGCTGATAGGTGCGATTGTGAATGCCAACATCATTTACCCTCCTGCGGAGTTCCTCCCACAGGGCATCCCGCTGCTGTGCATCTTGTGGCACATGGCTGAAGAGTGTTGTATGGTTGTCGAGGAAGTATGGGACGAGGACCTCATCCTCCAAGCAGCTGTACACTGGCAGCCTGCTATATGGCATACCTGGAAGACATAATGATGGAGACAGGTCACAGTAACTCACAGAGAACTACAGAGGTACAGCTGAACATACATGTGTATCACATTTATTAAGATTACAAATAAGTGTTTGCAAATCTACATGACACTAACACCACTGACATGTATAAGTCACACACATTTGACACAACTGGTGATGTGATGTTATCTCCATATATGTGTGTGTCATGTGATGACATTGCTCATACTCCATGTGGATGTTGTCTTGATGTAGGCATGTCTGTTTGCCTGTACTGGTGTCTTTACCTATCAGCACATGCCTGGATGTGTTCAAATTAATGCAATCGACCTTAATGCTGTGTATATGTCACATATGTAGTCATACATAGTCGTTAGGGACATGACCTGTGACCCTGCAGACTTGCAAGCATGTATGTGTTTTGCCATATACATCTACATGGCACTATACAGCTGTGTAGCATCCTGCCATGTATTGCCTGTGTTGCACATGTGTAACACATGGGACAGTAGCTAGCCTGATGGTATTTGCAGGGTTGGATATCAACTATAGCATGTATGATCATAGTGATCTAGTAGGCTATATGCCCTGGGCCATTTATCAGCTAGGCAGACAGGTTACCTAGCTGTAGGCAATAGACAGGTACGTTTCAGTGGTCAGTTCAAACAGTGCCACAGAACTGATCCACAGGGTTACTGATATATTTAGCATGCGCTCATCACACCATGTCACAGAGAGGGGCGATGTGCAGCTTTGCTGGACAGGGATGCATAGTATGGCAAGAGTATGTTAAGTGTATGGGACAGATATCTGTCAGGCATGTTGTGATCCTTGTACTAGAAAGGTGAATGTCCTTGATGTATGTGTTTATTTGGGATCAGGATGTGTTAAGTGTAGCATGTCCAACATCTCTGGGTTGGACATGGCTTTAATCAGGTTAGGCTGCATGCTACATAGTGCAGCTAGGGATTGGGAAGGGCAGTGTAGGCCATCTACACATGGGCAATAACCCTTAAAGGAAATATGTGATCTATTATGGGTCACATGAGTGTTGAGTATGGCTGAGCAATTATCTCTATATTCCTGGATGGCACCCTGTCATGATTAGGGGTGCCACATACGACTACCTGACCGGTGTGGTGAAGTAACTATCAAAGGAAAGACTACTGTCTAGCTGCATCCCATACTCACACAGTTGCCATTATGTTGACTGCTGCCCAGGTGGTAGTTCATGGGTACAGGGTTTTTAACATAGGGGATGACAATGCAATACTTAGCTGTCAGATTGTGGCCGTACATCACACACCACACATCTGACACACAAAGGTCCTTCTGTATGTTGAACGCAGCACACATTGTGTCAACTATTGCTCCGAGTTCATAGTCATTTGCAAACATCAGTAGGCTGATGCCTTCTGTGTTAGTCTGTGTGGTATAGATAACAAAGAGGTGGAGTACCAGGAATGAACCATGTATTACTGTGGCTGGCACTGGTTTGATGTGCGTGTATTAGTCAGACACCTTCTGTAGTACTGGTTTTGCCAGCAGTCCAGTTGCCAACCACTCCTATGACATAGGAATATACACCTAGTTTACTGAGTGTAGCTGGAACACAGTATGGGTGATGGTGTCCTACAACCTAACAAGGTCATGATATGCAGTGTGAATCAACCCTACTGTCATCTACATCTGTACTGAGTACATCAAATACATTGATCATGGTTCATGGCCTTACAGACAAGACTCAGCAGGGTAGTTGTGCACTATTTCCTATTATCAATGGTGTCTCCCCCTTTGTGGGGTGTGATAACTGTTGCTGTGCACCATTCGGTGTGTACACAGCCTAACATGGAGCTATGATTGAACATGATGTGTATGTGGATAGCTGATTGTTCTTACATTTGTGTAGGATACACCCTGGGATGTTGATAGGTCCCATGAAAGCTGTATGTATGGCTTTAGAGAGTGCAGCTTGTACCTGCATAGTTGTTATTACAGGGGCCCTGTAGTGTACATGGATATATTACTAAGTGTACCTGTTGAGGGGGAGGTGGGAGTGGGTTTAGGTTCTCCAAGACCCTATCTGGATGAACAGGTGCTATTTCTGTAGGTGTAGTACTTCCCATGCCATAGTGGTGTGCAGCACAGCAGGTCTTGTCGTTGCCATTACGATTAATGACACAGCTATAGAATGCTCTGTGCTTGGCCTCATAATATGTGGCTGATTAGTTAAACAGTAGCTTTGTGTGGTTTTATATGGTGTACTGCATCTTACTGAGGCTGACCATCACCTACACTCATGTGTGTTCACTCTTGCAACAGTTACTACCTTCTGTGGTACAGTTTAAAGCATAGTACCACCAGTTTGCCTTCTTGTTTGTGTTTGGTTGAATCCTGGTTCTGTTTCAATGGCGCAATCACTGCACATATGTGACTGTTTAAGGTTCATTTGTGTAGGATTCAGCATTTGCACATGCATTGTCCATCTGCATGGGTGCCATGTCAGTCACAACTCTGCTCTTAGGAAACATAACATTGGCATTGGAGACTGACTATGTGTAGCATGCTGTTAGCCCTGTTTGTGTGACTACTGTGATCCAGGTCATTGGGGTTGATGGAATCCAACATGCATTGAGCGCAGGTGTTGGTACATGAGGAGTCTTCCCAGTTCATAATGGAATAGTTGAGAGTAGCCATTATTATGGTTTTCTGTCTCAGACCTAATCTTCCCCATTACAGCACATTATGACAGTTGGGAAATCTGCAGCATGGTGGGTGATCTGTCGAAAGGCGCAATTTGAATTCCACTTTGGCACAAAGGTAGTTGCTCAGTATAATGCATCTGAAGTTATGCAAGTGCAACTAGTGTGGGGGTGTACATATCCTTCAGGTATATGGACACACCTGCAGCCTGTGTGTTCCAATAAAGGATAATGGGCAAGAGGTGAGGTATGTGTTATAACATGGTCATGCAGGTGTGCTCTCTGGAGCATTGAAAACATGTCTCAGCCACTGCACAGATATGTTCTCCATGTTAGGGATTGACATATGTGCGTCCATATAGTGTTTCTGACATGTATCATTGTGTAGCGAGACCCGAAGTTTATTGCTTGGCTGTCCCTGTAACAGCAGTGGACCTTCACTTGAACTGTGCATGATGAAGGCACTATAGGGGAAGCATGAGCCCTAGGCTGTATCCAGATTCCCAGGGGTGACAGGTGCAGGCCCTGTTTGGCAAAGCATCATGGTGTGTCAACCATGTTATCCCAGGTGGACAGATACTGGATACCGTTTGACTTGCACCACTACACTAGACAATTGTGGAATACAATCCTTTTGTCCCTGTACTACAGTATCATTCTGGCCAATGGCAGAATGCTACCCAAGCCTTGGGACATACCTGCATGGGCTACAAGACCTGACAGTTCCTGCATGTGTTTCCATGCAGTCCAGGCTACTGCATCACAAGTCCTGCACAACAACAACAACATGGAATATGCCAGAGCCATGTGTATAGTTCAAAAGGTGGTCTGAGTGAATGGGTATGTGGCTAATCATGGCAGACAGGCAGCTGACAGTATGTATGCCCTCGTATAGGTTGGTGTGTAACATAGTGCTAGAGTTTGCATTCACAAATGAGTACTGTTGGGCATGTTTCCAGCCACGTGTTCTGAGGTGTGGCACAATTATGCAAACTATATCATACAGTTTGTGTATATTGATGTCTGTCTCTTCCAGTTTGGGAGGTCACTTGTTTGGCCAGATACTTAGAAGTGTCTGTGAATGTGTGTGATGTCTGGTACTGTATGTGGGTGTCCTTACTGTGTTCTGGTAAGGGTATGTGTTGGTTGTGATGATGAAATGCATGTGTTAACCTACACTTCAAGACTGTCCAGTCCAGTCATGGCTGTAGACTGGGCTGCCTTCCAGCTTACCCCTGTATCTGCATCTCAAACAATGTGTGGGGCATTGTGTTTGGTGGGTTTGGCAGTGTACATGGCATAGAGATTACATTCCCCACAGGATGGCCACATACACAAAGCTGACATTAGTAAGCACTGTAGCTGACTAGTGGACATGCCTGTATGAGCATTCAGTACTACAAATACCAAGTACTGTATTTAGTTTACTTATTGCTTATGAAGATGTTTTAGACAGTGATGCTCACATGTAAATATTTGTGTTATGGATGTGACAACACTGGCTATTACGGAAACATTGTAGCTACCTTTAACAGCAATCCTCCTCTGAGGAGCACATCACATCCTGTTGATTACAGATGATGCAAGTGTCTACAGGTCTGTTTCCTTCTCTGGGTATATACTCACATATCCACCAGGACCATGAGCTCTGTTGGGCACAGACACCCACTCTCCAAACAGAGTCATGTATTAATAGACTCTGATGCCACTATCAACATGATCAGAATATAATCAGATAGTGTAAGCCATCACCTATGAAGTGGCTATTACACATGGGCAGCCATCTCCTACATCTTACACTCCTATTGCAGATGTTACACTGGAGTTAAAGATGATATGCAACCTGTTTCATTACCAGTACTGTGCACTACCTTACATACAGTATGTGCAAGTGGCTGTGAGGTTGGCAATGAGAGGTTAGGCTACACAAACCTGGTAGTTCAACCAGTGTGTCTCTACTCTCAATATCCATTCTATGTAGGTGTGCACATAGTCATTTGGCCCAGCCCTGTAACAAGGGTCACTACACATTTGCATAACATGTACCCATGCACAGCTGTTATTGCTTGCAAATGATACTAGAGAGGTCCAGCCCTGTAACAAGGGTCACTACACATATGCATAACATGTACACATGCACAGCTGTTATTGCTTGCAAACGATACTAGAGAGGACCAGCCCTGTAACAAGGGTCACTACACATTTGCATAACATGTAGACATGCACAGCTGTTATTGCTTGCAAACTATACTAGAGAGGTCCAGCCCTGTAACAAGGGTCACTACACATTTGCATAACATGTACACATGCACAGCTATTATTGCTTGCAAATGATACTTGAGAGGTCCAGCCCTGTGACAAGGGTCACTACACATTTGCATAACATGTACACATGCACAGCTGTTATTGCTTGCAAACGATAATAGAGAGGTGGATATTACATGTGTTATGTGCATGGATAGTTACCTAGCTCTTCCAATTATCTTTGCTATCATGCTGCTAAACTGTCAGATGAATACACATGATATGTATCCTGTTATTGAGTATTGTAATTGCTAATAGACATAACTACTGTTTGCATAACATAACCGAACTGCTATGTAGAGTGGAATACAGATCTGCCTAAAATACTGTACATTACACAGTTATTGGCACAATATCCCACAATGCACACCACATTTGCATGGTAAGCCCACCTTTAACATGTTCATCTTACTTATACACCCATACATATGTCGACTGTTACAATATATCAACATATACTATCCCCTGTTATAGCACATACTTGTTGGACCAATCCTGACACTGACAGTGGCTGGAAGCGAATTGGTGAGTTCCAAGCTCATATCATCCCTTGTGGTCTGTGCGGAGTTTGTCTTGTGACCTACAGCAGTACACACATAGAATACTACAAGCATTACTACTGCTCAACAATACATCATTACAAGATAGCTATTTCCACTATATGCATTGATTACACTGTAATTCTTACAGAACAGGTACTACATACACAGGCATACTACATTATACATACCTTCTTAGTAATTGGAGGTGTTATTGACTAGTATAATACTCGGTTTCGGTTCTTCTTTCAGTGTTTTGTACTGTCCTACAGGTAGATACAGATGGTTTGAATGTGTGACAAGGCAACCTTTTATAGTTACAGATCAGTAACGTGCTATCCCGATAACGAATTGATGTTCCTAAGTAGCTAATTACATGCACATCAGCTGCGCTGTTACTGCCTTAGCCAATACCATGGCAACAGTGGAGTATAATTGAGTACTCCACTTGGGCATTGTTCCTTTGCCTTACTTGTGAGGAAGACAGCATGGAAGTGTTGTTTGGAATCTATTGCAACAGCTGTATGGAGACGAACAGTAATATATTGTGTGTAATGCCTAGCGGATTTGGTCTAAATGTGAGTACTGCTGTTATATTTCTGAACATTGCTACTTGTGCAGGGTTTGTCTGTACCTAATACTTCTGCATATGTTTCAGTCTGGTCAGATTGTTTGACCAACTCAAGGCTGCATAGCTATGCACATAATGTTAGGGGGTTTACAGTGTGCTTACCAGACATATTTAGTTTGGTGTTACTGTGTATCATACTGTGCTGATAAGCAGTACTCGGTAACAGTTCCTGGTATACGAATCTTTCAACCTTCTGAAACAGGATTAGTTCATACAAACCCTGTTACATCAGCAGCTGTTCAATTGTATAACAGCAACTATTTCACATAGGGCCATGTTAGTGTGTCTGTGTCCAGGTGTGTTAAGGTTTCAGCAGATGTTATACAGTAGTTGAATAATTGGTTATGGTATGACAGTATGTATTGATGTAATTATTTTGGTTGTGGGGTAGATGTTGGTGGGTGTACATGGCACATGCAGGTGTGTAGGAACCCCTTTTATATGATGTCTATATGTGTGTGGGTACTCTTTCCCTATGTGAACACCTATCCCTTAGTGGACAAATACTATGGTAATTGCAGGCTGATTCATTAAGGCACTGTTAAATGCTTCCTGTATAGCATTGCAGGTACTGTTAGTCCTTGAATCCTTTTGGCAATACATCGGAATATAATAAAGTTTTGCAAAATGAAAGCTGTCTGTGTATTTCTGTCATGGATATTAGCAGTCATTGCAGTTGTGTTGGTGACTGTGTCCATAGAACATATTTGTAATAGTGTATTGGCATATTCTCTTCATATGTTATGTTCATATTGTTTTGGGGGGGGCGGAATGTGTGATTGCTATGGTCCATGTTATACTCAGATATGAACACTTCAGATGCTGTCTACAGACATGTATGTATGTGTGTGTGTGTGTGTGTGTGTGTGTGTGTGTGTGTGTGTGTGTGTGTGTGTGTGTGTGTGTGTGTGTGTGTGTATATATATATATATATATATATATATATATATATATATATATATATTATTGCATACGTTTATCTGTACTCCATAGATGTGTAGATGTTTTTAACCTATCTATATATCTACATATATATGTAGACCTGTATATATCGACATGTCTCTATGTATCTCTCCCTCTCTCTCTCTCTCTCTATATATATATATATATGAGCATACACCTTTCATTGGGTACATGGCGGGTTGTCCTATTTCAACACATTCCTCCCTTTTGTGTTTTAACCTGTCTGCGTACACAACTGGGATAGGTACATCCCAGGTAGCTTAGTGTTAGGTTACTCTGAGGATGGAGTACATGGTTGCAGGTTCTAATCCTGGAAGGTGTTATTATTTTATCTCTCAGAGTAGGCACTGGTAGGGAAAGTGTGAATAACGCACATTTACGTGGTTGTAAGCAGGTTTGCCTGTGGTCTGCCCGATGTTAAGCAAAGGTTAAACCTGTGAAGCGCTTCTCCATTTACTGTGTTTCAGCGCCACTTACCATCACGCAAACCCGTGGAAACCCACTTAAAACTGCTTAAGAGTGCTTTAATCCACCTGGATCCAGCAGCCTTTATTCTGGCCCACAAAATAACTTAACAGCCCTTGCAGGTCTTGAACCCAGGACCATGAACACCACAGTCATTGACTTTACCACTAAGGCATCTGAGATATGTACAAATGTTATGGTGTTTAGAATATACATTTTACTACATCCATTCCTCACTACTGAAATGCGACAGTCAGTTGGTGTACATACGTCTGATACATGTTAATGTTCATATGTTTGTGAAATTAGGTGTTGCAATGTGACATGACAGGGTGTATTATGAATGAGAAAAGTTCATGTTTTGTGTCCTTTTTATATTGTCCCCATACTCCATGTATACCCCTCCAGTTCACTTATTGAACATCCGACCCAGGCCCTCCTTAATGCATGACTGCATTACCCATCATTCCTCCCCCACCCCAATCTTCACATACACAACCATCCCTTCTATGGTGAATTAGGTTAATATTAATAGTTATAATACCAGAGCTGCATGTGTTTTGTGTACACTCCAATTCCTTTGGAGTGCTTCTGTGTCACGAAGTGTGTTCATAGATGTTTATATATATGGCTATTAATGTAACTGTATAATATACATATATATATATATATATATATATATATATATATATATATATATATATATATATTTATATATATATACACAGACATCACTGACGTATATATATATATATATATATATATATATATATATTTCGTATTCATTTGTAACAGTAATACATATGTAGACTGGAATGTGTTGGTTCACAAACTACAGTACATTACAATGTACTGTACATATGTACACAAAGTGACTGTCCCATTTGTGATCATTACAGTGGAATGCATATGGTATAAAGTGTAGTCTCAAGACCATGAAACATGTATACACCTCAGATGGCTTAGTGGTAAGTCCCATGACTATAGTGTGCATGGTCCAGGGTTCAACACCTGAGATGCTTTACAAATGTTTTTTACTCCAGAATAAGGCTCATTTAAGCAGTTGTAAGCATGTTTAAAAGTGTTTGTGTGACATTATAGCAGCAGTTAAACACAGTTAAACTTTATAACGTATAACCTGTGCACGCAAACACAGCCACATCCGCTAACTATTCAGGATATATACATCAGTGAATTAACATCTCACTATGTGCTGACATAACATTACATTCTCTGTTGCCTGTACTCTCCAGCACACATGGGTTTATATGGGTGTTTCGAATGTTTATTATACAGAGGATTACTACCTATATATGCAAGTTGTGGTTAAAGTATACTTTTGAACATGATAAACATCCCTGCCTTTATCAGGATTGGGATCTCGAATGCACAGATACTATGCAGATGCTGTAACCATTACACTGTTGACATTAACGTTGCTGCCGCCTATTTCCTATTTAGATGATTTCTATGTGTAAGCTAGGCTAAGCAAAGGGCGGAGGCCCCCAAACCCACTGAGCTTCACTTACTCTTGAAATAACACCATATAACAAATGTACTGTGAGACAATACATTACATTCCTAACTACATTAGGCATAGCCCCTCACTGACACACTTCAAGGGAAACCTTGTTGTGTGAATGGGTAACAGAATATACACCCCTGAGATCATGTGTCCCAGAACCATACAGCCAGGGGGTGGGGGAGCCTGTCCAGTTTGATAGCTGCGAGACCTGTTGGGGAAATTAAATGGTGTTGAATTGTCACATTAACATGTCCTCTTTAGATCACTAAGTGCCCCTATCACCCTCCACAACCCCAGTCTTCAACAGCTTCCAGCAACTCTGCCTGGAATTGCTTCATTGGTTATGCTCGACAGAGGCTCAGTTACTTCATCAATGGTGAGGAGAAAGCCAACACATTTTAGCTATGCTTCTAATTACCCCTGGGCAGATAGGTAGTAGGCTATCTGGAACCTCTAAAGTGCAGGTCATCAGAGCCATAATATGTGAATAAACAGACCTTCAGATCACAATATACAGTAATAAATCACCATGTAGTCAGGAAACAGTTAAGTACAGCAAGAACATACAGAACACTGATAGTCACTCCAAAAGCCTATCTTGGAAGCTAGAAGACTTGTATAAGTTTAAGGCTTTCTATTGCTTACCAGTAGGTTACCTACAGGTTAGATGAAAAACAAGCACAGATGGGGAACATGCATGCAACAATACCATACCGGCCTATGTATCAGCCTTAGGCTTTGGAATACTTGCCAAGGCTATTGGCGCCCCCATGATGCCTTATTTAGGAGAGTCCTGAAGGTGAATACCAGCTCCGTAAATAGCACAATAGCAGAATCAATGAGGGTTATGCTACTCAACACCAGCGGTTGTGATCACAACATACATGCACTCACAGCACTCCTCAGGATGGACAACATCAACATCTGTGCAGTAACTGAGATCTGTCTTAAGGTTCCTGAGAGCACATCAGCACTATCAGACTACAACCCATACCACACATTTCAGCCAAAGAAGATGGACTGACACAGACACGGAGGGGGTTTATCCATATTCATCAGGGATACCTACACCTCCAGGTTAGTGGGGCAGCATGATACCTCTGAGATCACCTATGTGCAGCTAACATCAGCCACAACTGCAATGTACTGTGGCCTGCTGCGGATCACCCTCCATGACCCAGGACCTCCACTCCACCTACCTGGAGACAATGGAGAACATGACAGTCCTAACGCACACCCTGGCATTGGTCAATGTCAACTACCATACCATTAACTGGGAAACTTACTCCAGTACTCACTTCCAGGCCCAGCGCTTCCTGGAATTTATCACTTCATTGCCCTGTATCAGGTGGTAACCTCCCCTAACGAGAGGTGGAAACATACTAGAAGTGGTCATCACCAACATGGGCAACAGGTGCACCACAGCAGAGGTTAACCAGTCACTGGTTAGATCTGACCATGAACTATTCACTGTTTCCACACCCAAGCGGATACCACTGTGTATACCTTTCCTACAGCTAAATTTACACTACTAGTGACAGGGGTGGGGGGTTTCACAGCCCCCACGCTAAGGGGAAACACTGTTCAAGATACAGACAGATTTACAAATGCAGTCTATAAGCACCTACATGGATGTATGGATCAGGACATCAATGGTAAACCAAGACTCACTCCTCCTAGACAAAGACACCAGTCTGGTGGACCTCTACAATAAACAGGCTATACTACAGAAGTAGGACAGTGTTCCAGACAAACAGTGAATCCCACGAAGGGCAGGCATCCGTGACCACTATTAGTATGATATGTAGGTCCCTCATGACATCATCCAAGGCTAACATCAGCAGGAGAATATGCAAGGATTGAAAAGATAACCACAAAGCCTTCTTTGGCTATGTCAAGGATCTAAGTGGCGACACACAGATTTGCACTGTGCCGGTGAAATATAGCACAAAATATACTGACCCTACTGATATCGCCAACATCCTTGCAGATACATTCAGTGCATACTTCACCCCTTAAAGAGCCCACAACACTACCCGAAAGGTACAGTATTCCACACATCAGAGACACACAGGTGGAAATGGCCCTCTCTAACAGCAGAACACAGCATCAGTGGAGGCAGATGTTGTCCCAGACTGCATCTTGCAAACTGTACAAGACAACCTGACCCCCTACCTAATTAAGCTTTCCAACCTCAGCCTCTCCACAGGCTAGATGCCCATACAATGGCACGTGGTAATGGTTATTCCACTCCATCAAGGTGGAATCACAACTGACGATGGTAACTACCACCCCATAAGCCTGACTCGCCTGGTCTGCAATGGCATGGATCACATCCTCATGGCACTCATTAACAAAGACAATGATAACCTCCAAACACATGACCCCAACCCAGGTCAGCTTGGTTGAGTGCAGTTCATGCTTACTGAACCTGTTTGATGTCTTACATACAGTCACCAAGACATTAGATGATGGGAGAGGTGGTTCACACATACTACCTTGACCTTGCCAAGGCTTTTGACACCAAGCCCCACTTAGGTATTATTGATAAACACACCAGCCTGTACATACACCCATACATCACAGGTTGGGTTGCCAATGGGCTTACACACAGAACCCACATGGTACGACTAGCGGTCTCCAGGTCCAACTCTTGATGAGTCACGACTGGTGTCCCACAGGACTCAGTCCTGGGAGCCCTACTGTTTGGCATATACTTCTCAGAGGTACAGGCAAACACAGGTGGACTACGGCAGACCATGTTTGGCAATGACTGCGAACTGGGAGCCATGACTGATAGTCCAGCTGACACAGACATCCCTCAAGGGGCCTCACAGAGAGCATCACAGGGTGTCAACATCATGACCTCTAGCCAAGTGCCACTAACTGCATGGTCATTCCATTGTGGAATACTAAGCACCCACATATTAACACATAAGTGGCAGCCACTTTAATATGGACAAGATAATGGGGTATCTGGGGACTAAGGTAGATAGTGATCTCCCCTTTGACAATCATATCTCCACAGTAGTTAGGACATCCTTCTATGTAGGCAATCTGATTACTAAAGGATTCCCATCTAGACATACTGGGGTTATAGTGCCCCTTTACTCATCACTCATCAGTCCCATCATAGGGTATAATATCCCATTTGGGATGTACCTCAGAAGACACTTCCAACAGCTGGGAGGTCCACAAATGTACCTCGCCAAGGGGAACACTGGCATCCAACATATGGCCTATGCAGCCAGACTGAATAAACTCCTGCTTTACTCAGTGGCATATCATTTACTCAGAGATGATCTCTGCTGGACATCACAGCCATGTCGAACTCAGGCTTAATGGATATGCTCCACCTATGGGAATCCATGTCACAGTGAGCCACACACTGTAGTGAGCTGTACCTTGCCACAACAATAACTGGAAGATGCTGTAGGGATGGATTCCTGTCACAGACACTCCCCATACTTTGGAACAACATTATACAGAAACCCTCACTAATACTCTGCAGGAGAAACCTTGAAGAGTGGATGGGGAACAGTAGATGCACCCCAGGGATCCCACCATTGGCTCTGCTCCACAGAGAGACAGTTAATGAATCAATGGGGTGACAAAAGCTGACACATTTTGGCTGGGCTTATGAATGGCCTCTGGCAGTTGACCAAGTACCTACCTATGAATCTATACATACTGTATCTGCATATGCTAATAGCTTAATTTACTGTTCAGGTGTTGCTTTACCTTGTGCCAATGGCAGTTGTGTGTGCAATAGTTGAGGGCTGCCTATGTTAGATGCACACAGTAGACTGCCTATACATGACAATTTACAGGTAGTCTTGTGTGTGTGCCATCCATTTTTACTGTGTGTGCAGGTGGAGAAAGGTGTCAGTCCCTAGGTGCCTACACTGTCAGTGTGTGTGCTATATGTTCCCTCTTTGCCAAGGCATGGGCATACTGGGCACGCCTCCATCTGCCTACTGGGGCTGGCTCAGGATGTTCATGGTCTGGGTACCTCTGTGCCTGTGTGGCCCTTAACAATGGTGATGGGCTGTGAGGGCCTTCACCATTCTGTCCCTGCTGCAGCTGTTTCCGCAGGACCATATTGTGTAGCATGGTACACACTATGAAGATGTGGGCACACGTGCCTGGAGAGTACTGCAAGGCTCCACCAGATATGTCCAAGCAAAAGAATCGTGATTTCAGCATCCCAAACACATGCTCTATGATGATTCTGGTTTGTGTGTGTGCCTCATTATGGCATTTCTGATGGGAGTCATCATCCACGGTTCCGGTGCATAGCCAGCATCCCCCACCAGGTGGCCATTTGGGATGTTCCCCCTGGCAAATAGCTGATACAGCTGTGAGGCATGCCAGATGTGGGAGTCGTGATACCTTCCAGGGCTACCAGCACACATCCATGATAATGCCCTGGGCATTGCACACAACCTGGCAGTTGATGGAGGGGTATCCCTTGCAGTTTATGTAGTGCCTACCCTGCTCAATGGGTGGTGACTTGATGTGTATGTGTGTGCAGTCTATTGCACCCAGTACCTCCGGGTACTCTGCCACACGGTGGAAGAGACGCATATTGCTGGCCAACTCCTCCTGCATTCGGGGGAAGTATATGTGCTCATTGTCATATGGTAACATGGCATCCAGGAACTGGTGTAGTACCCTAGATGCTGATGCCTATACGATCCCCATGATATCCCCAGGAAACGTACCTGTAGCTAGTATTCTCAGGCTTACACATACCTTCGTATACACTGGGATGGGTTTGCCTCTGTTTGTTCTGGCTCTGAGGCATGGCTGGCACAGCTCCACAAGTTGCTGTAGGATATCCCTGTCCACCCTGTAACGCTCCACTATCTCCAGATCATGTAGCCCCTGGTAGGTTACCCTGGGTCTGAACACTCTCTTCCTCCTCTGGTGCCTGAGGTGGTCGTGTGCATCATCCTCCACACCATCTTCAGTCTCCAGCACATGCTGGTGGATCAAAGCTATGGCAGCCCCTAACATGTACATACTAAAAGTTCCCTGTCGGTATACACCACTGGTGCAGAGTGTATGGGAATACACAAATGTGTGTGAGGTGCTTTCACACTTTATACTATTGTGCTATGGATGCTGCTGATGTCAGTGGATGTGTATGAGCTATTCCAGCTGCAGCGTGTCTTAATTATGGGTTTTGCAATGAGTACTGCACGTGTGGGGCCTTTACTGTGGAGATCTATTTGCCTGCCTTGATTAATCTGTTGCCCTTTAATTCACTTTTAAACCTGGATCCCCTCCCATTATCAGGCATGCATCCACCTGCCGTCTTTCTTGTTTTGCACTTTCCCTACCCAGTCATGGTAAAATGTGCCTTGTAGCTGATATACTGCAAATCGGCTTTGTTCTGCTTTGACACTTTACTGTTTTCTTTGCAGTACAGCCCCTCCCCTTTCCTGTTCTGCAGGTAGCTGCTTGCAGCTTTGTTAGCTGTTGTCAATGGCCCACTGTAGGCTCCTGGGTGTTAATTAGTCATTTGTACTCCAGTTTCACTGCTGCAGCATTTCCTTATTTCTTTCCTATATCCTTCCTGTTTCAGCTGCAGTACGCGCCACACAAACCCGTTTACCGGGTTTATGCACGTTTTCATCTCCATTCACATACATACTCGGTTACCTTGTGTACTCTCAGCTAAGCCTATGGCCAATTCAACACACCCCTATCCTGCGGCTTTGCCTAGCTAGGGGCAAATTGGTTTAGCAATGCTCCAATTTGCTTACAGCAATGGCGATACACCCCTCTCTTGATGTTATCTCAAGGGCACACCTCAATGTTATAACACTATGCTGTGGGGTGCATCCTTACACCAGCGGGAAATCTGCGATTCACTATTACTCCTCTCATTTGCATGGGATTGCCTACTAATTCCTACCTACTGCACATAACACTGTCACTGCCCCTTAGCAACCCTTGCACCATAGTATGGTGTAGCATGCCTGCCACTGACTATTATGGGGAAATCTTGATATGTGTTTCATTGCCGTTTTATTCTATATTTTTATATATTCCTTGCGTTCCCCTTTGCGCTTCCAAGTCACAATAGTGCAACTATATATATTAAATGTTAATTTTATATTTTGTACATTTTTTATATGCCAATGGCTATATATTTAGCCATTGACATATATTAACAATATAATACATGTGTTTGGTCGGCTGTCATGGCTCCAATTTTATGTTTGCAAAAATGTAAACCGTTTTCTACGGTTTACATTTCTGCATGCTTACACTATGCTTGCACCACTTCCTGGATCGCTACATACCTTCATTTGCATGCCACACTGCTGCACATGGGGTAATTAGCATACAGGGCCCGGGAGTTGTGCAGACATAGCGTACGCAGGTAGTGCACGTGGAAACAGCTCGTACCTGAATCGCTCGGCGGCCATATTTGGTGTTAGAATGCCGACGCTATGCCTGCACCTGGAGCAAGCTTCATGAATCTTGGGGATTGTATTTTCCCATATCAATGAGAACTGGAAAGTGATTTTAGGTAACCAAGATCTAGTTAATGCAGTGGAGCCAGACCCACAATTTGTATAAAAAAACAAACAAACAGAGAACTTGAAACAGATATGGAAACAAACGCATGCTAGCAAAGATGCTCCTGTTAGAATTTCATGTGGTATAGCACCCTGTTTTGCAGGTACATTAACACTACCAGGAATTTTTATTTCAAACATTGTGGATTCAATTTAATACCCAAAGATAGATCGAATTGCAAAAGTGGAGAGATTATTTATTTAGCTTCCTGCACAAATTGTGACTGTTTTTACATAGGGAAAATAGTCCACAAACTGCATGAAAGGATTTGTGAACATCTCCAAGCAATTAAGAAACACAATGTCACCAATACTTTAGCTAAACATAGCATGGTGTGTGCAGTTTTTCATAAATCTGTGTTTTTAGTGATTGAAAAGGTGCATACCAATTTGTTCATTGGCAGTTTTAACAATTTTCTTGAAAAATAAGAATTGAAATGGTAAGTGTTTTTAAGGGCAAATTACCCTCCAGAGCTTAATGAGACTATTGCCATGAAATGTTTGTTAAAAATATAAGATAATTTGAATGTTGGTTATTTTGACTTTATGTTCTAAAGAAATGCCTTTATATTTGTACTGTTGTTCAAGCATATTAAAGCATTTGACTTTAAATTGGGAGAGCTTAGTGAGGGTTTAAAGTTTTACAAAGGTTTGACTGGATGAAATGTTTATGATGTCATGATTGGGTTTATATTTAAATGTTTTCATCTTGGTTTATATGTTTTCTGATTAAGTTCTTGAAATAAAAAGAACGAAGGTGTGTAAAACATTTTTTTGGTGGTTTAGTGCATTTTCACTGAGTTGAGTTCTCCTTTCAGCTCAGCTGTGTGGCCAAGGGTTTTGGTGTTTTGTTTGTTGTTTGTATCTTCTGGTGCTTTTTCATTTTACCCTGCATTTTTATCTTAGTAATTAATGGCCCATGATCTGAAATAGTTATTGGATGTGTGTCAAAGTTCTTAACTAAATGCACATGTTCCTGTGAAATATAATTACTGTCTAGCCTAGCCCAGTTGTACCTTGGGGGTTATAATGTAAATTCTTAGTTCCTGCTACTAAATTCACTTCTTCCATGCTAAATATTTTCATAAAGTTCTTCAGAAATATACCCTAATTTATTATATTTCCATTCTAGCCCCCCCCCCCCCCCCAGGTACATCCTCATTGTTGTAAATTCAATTACAGTCTACATCTATAAGTAACATTCCCTGGTGAAGCTAATCATTTCTCCATAAATGTTTTAAAACTCCATAATAGTTTTAGGTGGAAGAAATACAGGCCAGCATAATCCTCATCCCTTACCACTAGCCTCTTATTACCACAAATCTGTCATTATTAGCTTCTATTTCCTCTTCTATCACTATTGGAGCTCCTCTACAATTAATATAAGCACTCCTTTTTTCCTTTCTTCTCTCATATTCTGCTGAAATCCTTTCTTTATCAAATTCTCATGCTCAGTTCTATTTAAATGTGCCTCTTGTAGCATTGCTACTTGCATTCTGCATTTCTTAATATAATTAAATATACTTTCCTTTTTGTCTATACCTCTGAGAGCATTCACATTGCAAGATAATATGGAAAGTATTACCATTGTGATAAGACATCACACACACACACACACACACACACACACACACACACACACACACACACACACACACACACACACACGTACAGAACATCCCCATAACCTGTTAACTTAATACAAATGCACAAAATTATGTAAATCTTCAAATAATGAAGTTTAGACCCAATCACCTAATAGGAACAATTCCCCTAAATAGACAGCTGTAAATGCAGGTCTTAATTAACCTAAAACTTAGGGCGGCCACGGTAGTGCAGCGGTTAGCATTGCCACCTTACAGCAAGAGGTTCTCCAGTTTGATTCTCGGCTGGGGTGCCTTCTGTGTGGAGTCTGCATGTCCTCCCTGTGGTTGCGTGGGTTTCCTCTGGGTGCTCCGGATTCCTCCTACATGCCAAAGACATGCAGTAGGTGCATTGGACACTCTAAATTGGCCCTAGGTGTGAATGTGTGCGTGTGTGCCTTATGTGGAAGGTTGGGCACTGGTCTGGCAACTCAACACCATAAAATTCCACTGCCAATCATGAGCGGACAGATGATCCGCTGTGGTGACCCCTGACTGGGAAAAGCCGAAAGAAGAAGAAAAATTAACCTAAAACTTAGACTAGCCATGTTAAGATGCATGTTATTGCCTGTGCTTCTACCTACATTAGTTGGTGTCTGTTCTTTTTTTATGTTTATTCCCCTTCCAGATGTAAAAACACCTTCCATGTTTTCAGAAAACATTAACTTTTAGCCCTGAAGAAACCAGTGTTCTGACTTTTTATTGGCTTATTACCAGCTGGTCTACATAGAAATGTAGAAGAAAAAATTTAGTCTTCAGCTGCAGGCTTCTAAAGACAAGCTGAAACATTTATTGCTAAAAGAATACTTTTCATTATAGTCAGCATTCTTTTATTTACTTGTTTCCATTTTATTAGATTATCTTTGTAAAATAAGTAGAAAACTTCAAGTAGACAAATGAACGTCAATAATTCAGAGCAAATTTCCAACTTTAATATATAGCAATCCACAAATTAAAACGATGAAGCGCTTTCACAACAGGACTTCATCAGAACCATTAAAACTCAATCAATTCCTTGTTAAATAATCTCTAATTAGTCACGTGATGCAAAATCATAAAAAACTCACCAATTAAAATAATATAATAATCAAAACCATCCCTTGGAAAGAGAAAGAAAAACTACAAATGTAACAATAAAAACATCAGAAATACAGTTAATGATGTATGTTAAAACCAAACATTCTCTTAAAAATATAAAACATTATTTTATAAATTCAAAGCTCTCATGTTTAAAATAGGGGTTATGGAAATATTGTCATTGATACCGGGGAGTGATGTGTCATTAAGTCTAAGCTGCCACTGTAGTTTGCTTCTCTCAGTCTTGTTTCCCCCAAAACTTCCCCGTCATCTCTTTTTACTTTATCTGTTATCCCAAATAAAAAGTTAGACAACTGAGAATAATGTAGAGTGTGATTATAAAATGCATTATTCTGATTTCCTTTTTCTATGGCATTCATGTGCTCATAAATACATTTTCATAATGATCGTTCTGTCTTACCTATATAAAAAAAAAATCTACAAACCTGACAGCAATATGTACTAAACCAGTACTAGCAGAGTTACCTGTCATCAACTTGATCTGTTGTGGGGGATTCCCTATTGTCACTCTTTTATCCTGTAAAGTAAATTTACAGTATTTACACATACCACATTTGGTAGTTCCCCTGTCATGCAAACTGGGTAGTGTAGAAGGATGTTCTAGGAGGTACTTTATATTATGTCCGGTTTTTAAAACAAATGTAGGTTTATCCCCTAAGATGCTAATAAACTCAGTGTTGGCCCTAAACATAACACAGTTCTTAGTAAGAATTTCTGTTAATTCCCTACCCATGTCCCCATAGTGTATCATCACTGAGCTGGTAAAAGATCTTCCTGGGACATTGGGTTTGCTGTGTGTTATTACCTCTTGGGTAACAAGTAAGGGCTTGTATGTAGTACGTCATCCTTCCAACACTTCCTCCCCTATTACATACAATAATTCCTGGGGATGTCCTCTTTTCTGAAACATTAGTAATAAGTTACTAAGTTCTAATTTGAAGGAAAAAAATGTCAAAACACATACTCCCCCCACTCATATAATTTGCCCTTTGATGATGTGCCTCTTTGTGTGTCTCAGATGGCAACTTTTGAAATACAAATAACTATTTGAAAATGTTGGTTTTCTAAACATCTTTGATCCAAATCTTTGGTGTGCCTCATCCTTATAAATAGTTACATCAAGGTAATTAACACTGTTATCTGAATGGGTATGTGTGAATTTGAAAAAAGAGTTAATGGTATTAAAAAAACCACAAACTCTTCTCTTTCACTACCCCCTAAAATCGTAAATATAGTAACCAGTGTTTATTAAATCTAGAATTTAGTATATATTTTTTCTCCCAGGAATACATCACTAGGTTGGCATAAATTGGAGTACAACTTGCACCCATCGCCACTCCTTTCACCTGTCTTAAGAAGTTGTCTTCAAATACCCTAAAGTTACTGTAAAGAATAATTTCCATGACTTCCATCACAACATTTGCCAGAGTAGTGTTAATGGTAACAGTAGTAGCTTCCTGAAACAATTCCAGTCCCTCTTTATGTGGGATCAAGGAAAAAAGGTGTACCACTTCAATATTACAGAAACAAACTGCATTGGTATACAGATCTTGTTTAATTTTGGAAAAAAGTCCTAGGTGTCTCATAACAGGTATTCAATAGGTTGTATAGCATCCTGTAGCAGCCTATTCACAAGCACTCCCAAAGAACAGGTTGCACTATGATGAGCAGTCACTATTAATTGGTAAGGGGGATTGTTAATATTTTTATGAACTTTGAGAATTCCAAAGACAGTAGGGATCAATGGATAGTCGTCATACCTCTCAACCTTGGAAACATCAGAAATCTGTACAAAGCCTATGAAAAATAGGTACAAATCTGTACGCTGATTTACATAAAATCTGCATACATAATTATGCAACCCCGCCTGTTCCAATGGAATTGTGGGATAGCGACTTTCAAATGCAAACTGAAGAACAGACAACCAAAATATGGCCACAGCCCAGACCATGTAGTAAATGGTAACCATTTTTTTTTAATGTGTAGCAAAGATGTTCACTGGGAAGGGAGAAGATGAACCTTAGGAGTTTGTTTTTGGTGACTTACAGTATGTGAGTTTTGTGGTAAAAAGTAGGGCATTTAATGGTATGCAATATTCTAATCTTAGCAAAAGAATATTATAGTTTGCTAGGGCCTCCAAAAGTCATTCTCCATGGCCTATTGATAAGTAGCATAGCTTGAGTTTATGCAACCCGGGGCTGTCTGAGTTTTCCACCCTTCTCCCCTCACAAAATCATGGTCGAATGGGGCCCCCCATACACAACCCTCCCCCATGAAACCATTCTAATGTCCCATTACTTGGCTATTTCTCCCCATATACCATAAACACTGTAATGTGCGTACTGCTTTACTCTTAATGATTATTTGTATTGCATTTAAAACTTTTATTTTACATTTTATAGCACAAAAACTAATATACATCTGCTAAACAAAGCAATACAGTCTCACAGTGAAAGTAGACTTAGAATTAAAACTTCTCTGCCCTTGAAACTCACATTCATTAAAACAGCAGTGAAACCCACAATCAAAGAAAATGCATATGGCCAGTGGTGGATAAAGATTGCCTTTGGGCTGTTTTCAGATCATAGGCCCCTTGCACATAAAACATATACTTGTGTTTTCTGATACACCTTCCTGATTGTATTAAATTACATTCCTTGTATAATACAGCACACTTATTAGAGCGCATTTTAAATTTATTATTTTGAAAATTTTTCCAGTAAGCAATGAAACAAAATGCATGAACCAATAATGACAAAACTGCCCCAATTCAGAACATTTCCAGCATAAAAGTCTACTCAAACTCCTACAATCCACCAGTATCAGTAAATATGCACAATTTCTGCAGAAGAAAAAGTCATCTAAATAATTCCACATTAAACAGATCTGTAACTAATGAAGAGGATGCTGCTAGCAAACAACTTAATATATCATTGTTTTATCTACAAAAAAAGTGCCTGTTGCCCTTGAGGAATAAATTGTCTATGTTACATTAAAAAAAAATTATAAGCTAGTAATATTGCAGTAGGGAATGGATAGCAAACTGATAAGTTTGTAGTTACTAGGTATCTTCTTCGAAGAGGACATTCTCGGGACTGCAGCATCCACCCCCTTTAAAAATACAACACAGTACAGTATCAGCAATCTATGCCTTCTGCATCAAAAGTAAGTATGCTACCTATTGTGCTACTAGCAACAAACAGACTTGGCATAAGCACCACTAAACCTCTCTCCTCCTGAAGAACTATGCATTACAAGACATCTGGAAAAAGCCAAAATGTCTTGGGGGAGGCAAAAGCCCAAAACCAGGGACACATTTTAAACAGTGCTTGTATAATCTTAGAAAATTTTCTAGAATAAAATGTTTTGTGTTACCATGCATTTCCTGAAATATAGGAAGACTGAAACTTAATGGATATCATTATTTAGTAGTTCTCACTGATTTGCAAGAAAACCACAAATTTTAAGAGGAACAGACCAAAAGTATGAGCCAGACATTTTGTAAAACTTTGGACAGTTGAGAACTATGGTTAACTCCTTGAATCAGAAGTGGTGGTGGTATGGGTAGAGAATTTAGGCTGTTGCTCCTTGTACCCAAGGTACAGGGTTTGAGTCTGAGTAACTGTATCCAGCAGTTATACTGGGGTGTACACACACTCACACACACACACACACACACACACACACACACACACACACACACACACATACACAATAAATAATAATTAAAACCTTCTGCTGTTACATAATAAATAATAACTAAAACCTTCTGCTGTTACATAATAAATAAAATGTTTCTCCTGCATGCAGCTGTAGATAAATAAGTAACACACAGTAAAGGTAATCACATAAATGTAACAGTTTCTCCTAACTCAGTAAAGGTAATCACATAAATGTAACAGTTTCTCCTAACTCAGTAAAGGTAATCACATAAATGTAATAGTTTCTCCTGCCTGCAGCTGTTAAATTAGTAAAATGTTTCTCCTGACCATAAGGCAGCCCTTAATGTAAAACAGTCGTTACATCAGCTGTTAAATTAGTAAAATGGTTCTCCTGCCTTGCAGCAGCCCTTAAAATAAAACATCTGTTACATGAGTAAAAGACGCTGCCGTTACATTTAAATAAGTAAAAGTTTCTTCTGCAGCAGCCCTTAGATAAGTACAGTTTCCCCTGCCTGCTGAGCCCTTAAATAAGTAAATAGTCCTTTACATAAGTAAAGGAAACTGCCATTGTTTCTCCTGCAGCCATTACGTTTAAATAAGTAAAAAGTTTCTCCTGCAGCACACACATACAGGTTTACAATTTACATTTACAATTACATTTTTTTACCTGAAGGAGGAGCCAAGCCGGGGAACAAAGATGCGCTGTGCACTGAGAGACCAGTCTGCAGAAGCTGACATCATCATGCATGCCTTGCACACGATGACTTCAGGAGTAAAAAAAATAAAAAAAAACAGGAAATTTTGAAATTAAAGGGGCCATGCAGGAATTCGTGGCACCCCAATATTTTGCCCTCAAAACCGGTATTTACCAAGGAATTCGGTACAGTTGAGATGTATGATCATCATTAACCAGAAAATGAAAAGTCTCCTTGTTGATTGCTCCTTGATATAAGGAATCTTCCAAAAACATTTGTATTTTCTTGTGTGCAATAAAGATTTGATTTTTGGAAACCACCTCATATTTATCTGCATCATGTAGAAGTGCGGAGCTGTCACAGTTGTAATCATTCTTATTCACTATGTCCATCCCTCCTCCCTTGTCTGGGAGGGTGGCCTAATGGTTAAGGTGTTTGCCTTACAAACACAAGGTGCAGGGTTTGAATCTCACAAGGGATAATTGGCTAGGCTTAAAATGGCTTGCAAGGGCAGTTAGCCTAGTACTAATCTATGAACCTCTATAATTCGCAAAGATTAATTAGCCCTAAGTTATTTTAATAAGGCTGCCTTCTCCTTAGTCATATTATAAAATCTCTTTTTATGTTGATGGAATGTATCGTAAGTTTCTTGTGTACATACATTTTCAAAACTGGCTATAGTGGGGTGTAGTGGCGGTTTAAATGTACTCTTTTTCCTGAAACTTCTAATAGGAACATCATATTCTGTACATTGATCTTTAAACACGATCTGTAAGTTAATTTTTCTGGTAAATAACTTAAGTTCAATCAGTGTTTCTGCTACATCTGTTTTCTTTGATGGAACAAATTTAAGCCCTTTTTTAAACAAAGAAAATGGGATTTTGTAATATTCAAGTCAGTGTAATTAAAAATGTTAAACCCTCCAAAGCTTAGCATCTTACCTTCAAAGGCTGTTATAATCTTGTCCTGCTCATTGAATTCCCTAATAATTGTTCCTGCTATTCTTCCTTCAGAAATGTCTGGGTCCCTTGTTCTTCGACCCTAATGGGTTATGTGGATGTTCTAAGAAAGCTTTTGCCTATTTTTATTGACGATCCTTTCAGATCTCCGTAATTGTGGAAATTCTTGGTCAAAAACCTTATCCTTGTCCCTATTTTTGTAAATTGTATTGTGGGTACTGTTATGATTGGGTTTATTTTCCCCCCGTTACCCAAATTGTAACCTCCAGTTGCTCCCCTAGTGGAGCCACTGTCATGTAATATTTCTCCAGAATCATGAGAAACAAAGTATGCTTTAGGAAGTGGGTATGTCATTTTTTGTGTGTATTCAAGCTCATCCCTGTTCAGCTTTTTCTGATTTTGTGCCAAGTTTAACTTCAATTGTTGTTCAACTTTAACAAAAATTGTATCATATTTAACCAGGTAACTATCGAACAAGGATTCATTAATAATGTCCATATTAGGTTTATTAACTTCCTCCAGAAGTTCATTAATTTTACGGTTGCTAAGTCTGATTATGAATTGCATGAATTCAATCCCATATCTGTTGGACATAGCCAATAGTTCATCTAGCTCACCATGTCCCAAAAACAGTCCATTTGGAAACTTAAACATCCTCAGTCCCCTAGGGCCTCTTTTAACTTTAATACTTTTAGTCAAAAATGTATTGTCGCATTGCAAGTTATGTACCTTATCATTAAGTTTTGTCTGGAAATTCAATGGGGTAAATTGCTGTGCAGTCCCACTGAACGAAAATATAATATTTAACCAACTCCAAAAATGAGAACTATGACTTAGTATCATCTTTGTCATTTGCTATTTGCCCACAAGGGATAGAATCCTGTGTGGATCTGTTGTCATCCAAGCCATTCTCTCTTGAACACTCATTCCTGAAGAGGGCTTCACTTCTAGTAGGCGGACCACATTGCAACCCTTTCGCAAAAGTTGTAGGGAATTGTAGCCTGTCAAGTGAATTTTGCACTTGGTTAAATTGTGTAAGAAGTTTAACCAATAGAGTTAATTCTCCTACTCCAACTGACTGTGAACAGTCCCCAGAATTTTGCAATACCAGCACACCATTGCCTTCATCAAGCAAAGAGATCCATGGACTGGAAAATAAAGGCTATTAGATTAAGCCATGGGTCTTAATCCAGACATTCACCTATGCAAAAGATAAAACATATCTGCGCGCTCTCTCTCTCTCTTTATATATATATATATATATATATATATATATATATATATATATATATATATATATATATACAGTGGATATAAAAAGTGTATACACCCCTGTTAAAATGCCAGGTTTTTGTGATATAAAAAAATGAGACCACAATAAATCATTTCAAAACTTTTCCCACCTTTAATGTAACCTTTAACCTGTATAATTCAATTGAAAAACAAATATGTTAGGGTAAAAATATAAAAAATAAAAAAACATACAATAAGCTGGTTGCATAAGTGTGTACACCCTTAAACAAATACTTTGTTGAAGCACCTTTTGAATTAATTACATCATTCAGTCTTCTTGGGTAGGAGTCTATCAGCATGGCACATCTTGACTTGACAATATTTGCCCACTCTTCCTTGCAAAAGCACTCCAAATCTGTCAGATTGCGAGGGCATCTCTTGTGCACAGCCCTCTTCAAGTCACCCCACAGATTTTCTATTGGATTTAGGTTTGGGCTCTGGCTGGGCCATTCCAAAACTTTAATTTTCTTCTGGTGAAACCATTATTTTGTTGATTTAGATGCATGCTTGGGGTCATTGTCGTGTTGAAAGGTGAAATTCATCTTCATCTTTAGCTTTCTAGCAAACACCTGAAGGTTTTGGGCCAAAAGTGACTGGTATTTGGAATTGTTCGTAATTCCTTCCACCTTGACTAAAGCCCCAGTTCCAACTTAAGAAAAGCAACCCCAAAGCACGATACTGCCACCACCATGCTTCACCATGGGGGTGGTGTTCTTTTGGTGATGCAAAGTGTTGTTTTTTGCGCCAAACGTACCTTTTAGAATTGTGCCAAAAAGTTCAGCCTTGGTCTCATCAGACCATAAAACATTTTCCCACATGCTTTTGGGGACTTGATGTATTGTTTTCAAATTTTAGCCAGGCCTGGATGTTTTTCTGTGAAAGAAAAGGCTTTCATCTTGCAACCCTGCCCCATAGTCCAGACATATGGAGAATACGGGAGATTGTTGTCACATGTAGTACACAACCAATATTTGCCTGAAATTCCTGCATCTCCTTCAGTGTTGCTCTAGGTCTTTTGGCATTCTCCCTGACCAGTTTTTGTCTTGTCTTTTCATCAATTCTGGAGGGACGTCCAGTTCTTTGCAACGTCACTGTTGTCTCATATTTTCTCCACTTTGTGATGACTGTCTTCACTGTGTTTCATGGTATATCCAATGCTGTGGAAATTTTTTTGTACTGTTTTCCTGATACCTTTCAGCAATGAGATCCCTTTGATGCTTTGTAAGCTCTCTGCGAACCATGGCTTTTGCTGTAGCAGGCAACTGAGTAAATTTCAAGAAAATCATACTAGGACAGCTGAACTTTATTTGGGGTTAATTAAAGTCTCTTTAATTGATGGCAGGTGTGTGCCCAAGAAGACTGAATTCTGTAATTAAATCAAAAGGAGCTTCAACAAAGTATTGGTTTAAGGGTCTGCACACTTAATGCAACCAGCTTATTATACATTTTTTATACTTTTTCCCCTAACAGATTTGTTTGTTTTTCAATTGAATTGTAAAGGTTATAGGTCACATTAAAGGTGGGAAAAGGTTTGAAATAATTTATTGTGATCTCATTTTTTATATCCCAAAAATCTGGCATTATAACAGGGGTGTGTACACTTTTTATATTCCACTATATATTATGATCTGTGTACTTTTGTACCCCATTCCCCACTTCAGCAACCCAAGATTACAGCCTGTTAACTTAGACTTGCTTTTGTCTAGCCTTTTTTCTCTTTTTGCATTGTAATGCCTACATTTCTATTTACTAAAAAAGAAAGAGAAGATAAAAAGGCATCTGTTTACTTTAGTATCTTTTTCACAATAAAACATGCAACTATATTCTGCAAAGTTTCATAGAAATACTGTTAAAAACTGAAATTGTTTTACTTACAGTTACCTTTTCCTTCATCTGCCCCTCTCCTCAGTGTCCTTCTAACATTAATAACGTGAAGTGAGGCAAATGCCTTTCAGTTCACTACAAGTTTAATAAAGTCAAAAAAAGTCCACACATTCCACTTTTTGTAATATAGCAGTATTTCACAAACGAGATTAATGCTTTGCAGTCTCCCATTCATTCACTAATTTCTGTGTTGCTGGTCTTCTTCCTGTTTATCTCCATCTCCCAACTCCAGATTCCAGTTCAGTTTCAATGTACTCCTGATTCTCCCAGTCAACTCCTGTGCTTTTCTTTGTCTCTCAAGTGTTTCCCTTTGTAACAGTGGAAAAGGTTTCACCAGCAAACTCTCACCATGTGCTTTATTATCAGAAGAATGAGAAGTAGAGACCCTTTCTGCTTGATGGCTCACTTTTTGTTGGACAAACTTTTGCATTTCCTCCTTAGTCTGTTCTGTATCAAAAATGGATCCTTCAGGAAAAAAATAGTCTTAAAACAGCTGGATACAGCAGGTTGAATCTCACACCTTCCTCTCTACATTCCCAGATTACTGGAATACAATTGTTTCTCTTCTGCCTGGTGTACAGTGAATAACCATTTTCCACAAACACTCCACTGTCTTGAACTTTTAATAGTTTGCCCTTTTGCCAGTTTTTTCAGAATTAACTCTTTCTGCTGGGAGGTTTGCATCTTTACTAATACAGGTCTTGGCTGCTTTCCCATGGCCATATTTGGAGCATGCACACAATGTTAGTGGCGGCTGGTGACTTCAAATCAAAGGGGGGCTGCAGGAGACAGCTGAATGGGTGGGGCCAATGGGAAGGGATGTGGCCATCTAGAAACGGGAGGACCTATGCTCAAAACCACAAAAACTAACTTTAATTAAATACGCTGCCCTGGGGGGGCCAAACCATCATTATGAGAGTCCAATCAAGACAAAATGAAGTGTAGAAGAATAAAAATATTTCAATGCATTGGCTGCATGACAGCTTACTTAATATCTAGATGGAAACAAAAGGATGTGAGGCATGAAAAAAAAAATTTACTTTTTAAATACATTACTGGAATGCCAGTCAAAATCAAGTATAAGAAAAACAAGCAGCACTCAACTCAAACCACTTCTCCTTGCACTGCAATTCTAATTATAATTTATATTCAGCTTTATTAAAGTACCAAGTAACATGCTGAAAGTAGAAATCTATGTGATGCCCCCACTTGTAAAAATGTTTCTTATCCAAAAAAGACCTGCTGCCTGACAACTGTCTACTTGTTTCATGGGGAAAACATGATCAAAGTAAAAAATGAAAAGCAAACAAGAAACAAGCTCAAGATACATTGCTTAAAGGATTACTGTACAGGTTATGGACCACACATGATTGGCATTCTGTTTAGTTTACGGGTAAAGCCTGCAGAGATGACTGGAAGTCTCCAACAAGTGTAATGAGCTTCTTAAAATAATGTAATCCTGTCCTTTATTATACATACTGTCATATGCATTTCAATACCCAAGGCTTATACATTATCTAGTTAAGTATTCTCTGCATGGCAACAACAGAAAGGCTTTCAATGTTGGCAGTTCTTTAACAGTATGCTTATTAAAGCTTACTTTCATCTTACAATCTCAGACAAGCTTACCTGGTGGTCATTAAAGCATTGCTACTTAAACACAGAGCAACAGGCACTTTGAGTAATAAGCATAAATCAACAGTACAAAAATATGACAAACCAGACCATTCTGCAAAATCAAGGACAGATGAAAAGCCACTGCAGTACTTGTGTCTACCTTGGATGGGGGGAATACTCTGCACATTTATACTGCATAACTACTCCTTGCCTTGCTTGAACACATCCAGAGTCACTACATGGGGGAGTGGGGTGCAACAAGTATGTGACAATTTGAAATGTCTCTGGCTGACTGTGATGGCCCTGACACATTTGTCATACCTCTCCACCTCAAAGCAAGAAATTTGGACAAAGCCATACATAGAAGTGGGACAAAGGCCCAAAATAAGCCAATTTTAACTATTGCTCTTATAAACTTAGAAAGATAATAGAATAGGTCTTGCATTAGTATGAATTTTCTGAAGGATATGAAATCTGAAACTCAAATGTCTGTCATTATTTTCTAACTTCAGTCTTTAATGATTTGTCACTAATTTGCCAAAAAAAAACCCCACAATTTTATGAAAAATGGACCAAAAATATGATGCAAAAATATAAAATAGCCACACAATACAGCTGGGAACCTGTCAGAGAAGGGACACTTTAATATTAGTACTGCTAACTTGAGCAGCTGACAAAATAAAATAATCTACATGCATTTCTGAAATAAAAGTAATCTATAACTCTGATTATTACAGTTATTTCTTAATTGTAAACCCTCCATGTTTTCTTCCAAAATTGCTATTTTGCGGAGGGATTACTAGGGGGAAGAGCAACATTTTGAGCCAAAATCGGGGACAGTTGAGAGGTTTGGCTATAATTTTATAAAGCAATTTATTTGCATGTACCTCTCAACCTGTTAATGCAATAAATCTGGACAAGGCCAAATATATTGGGGGAACATATAAACAGTACTAAAAATTGCTCTTGTATAAACTGAGACAGTTGATAGAATAACAGGTCTTACTTTAGCATGCATTTTTCTGAAGGTTATGAAGTCTGAAACTCAGTGTGCCATTATTTAGTGACGTAATTCCTAAATGATTTGCCAGAAAACCACAAATTATATGAGGAACAAACCAAAAATAAGAAGCAAAAATCTATTCATTCTTTGAAAATCTGGACAGTTGGGAGGTATAGTTCAGCTGGGGCTGTCTGAGTTTGCCACCCCTCCCCCTCACAAAATCATGGTCGAATGGAGCCTCCCCCCTGCAGCCATTCCAATGATCCATTACTTGGCTATTTCACTCCATTTACCATAAACACTAATGTGCATACTGCTTTACTTCTGTGATGATTTGGGCTTCATTTGAAAGTTTTATTTTGCATTTTACAGCACAAACACAAAGACGTCTGCTAAACAAAGCAATGCAGTCTCACAATGAAAACAGACGTAGCATTAAAACTTCTCTACCCTTGAAACTTACATTAATTGAAACAGCATTGAAACCCACATTCAAAGAAAATAAATTTTGCCAGTGGCAGATAAAGATTAATTCTGGGCTGTTTTCAAATAATAGGCCCCTTGCATATGAAACATACATGTGCTCTTTGATACACCTTTCTGATTGTACTAAATTATATTCCTTGTACAATACAGTACAGTTGTTAGAGGGCGTTTTAAATTTATTAAACAATGAAACAAAATGCATGCACCAATAATGACAAAATTGCCCAGTTCAGAACATTTCCATCATAAAAGTCTACTCAAACTTCTACAGTCCACCATTATCAGTAAATATGTACAATTCTACAGTCCACCATTATCAGTAAATATGCACAGTCTCTGAAGAAGTAAAAGTCATCTAAATAATTCCACATTAAAGAAATTTGTAACTAATGAAGAGGTTGCTGCTAGCAAACACCTTTATATTTCATGGTTTCATCGAGAAATAAAGTGTCTGTTGCCCCTGAGGAATAAATTGCCTATATTACATTAAAAAATGATAAGCTAGTAATATTGCAATAGGAAATGGATGACAAACTGAGAACAGGCTCATAGTTAGTATCTTCACCAAGGAAGTCATTCTCCGTACGGCAACATCCACCCCTTGTGGGAGTAGAACCCACAGCCTTCTGCATCAAAAGCAAGTACACAACCTGTTGTGCTATTAACAATTCAAGCAGACTTGGCACAAGCAGCACTAAACTTCTCTTCCCCTGCAGCTTTCAGCTCCTTGCAAAATCTACTCAATACTCAGCTGCATCTCAATTTCGCAGCACAAGAAATCTGGAAAAAGCCAAAATTTATTGGGGGGGGGGGTCAAAAGCCCCAAAACAAGGGACACATAAAACATTGCTTGTATAATCTTGGAAAGTTGCTAGAATAAAATGGTGTGTTACCACCATACATTTTACTGCCAAGGTCCCTGTGCAAAACAATCAGAGCAATATACCACTATGCCAAATCAGCTGCTTTGTGAAAGAAAAATGCTGTGTTACCACCATACATTTTACTGCCAAGGTCCCTGTACAAAACAGTCAGAGCAACATACCACTATGCCAAATCAGCTGATTTGTGAAAGAGAGGAAGACTGAAACTTAAATGGCTATCATTTAGTGAATTCAGTTCTCACCTGGACAAACCCAGTAATGAGGGAATACAGCCCTCAAACATATTCAGTTCTTGCCATAGCTGTCAACCTTAGCACAAAAAACCTGGACGAAGCCAATAATGGGGGAATACAGTCCCACAAATAGGGACAAATTTCAAATATTTATCTTATAAACTTAGAAAATTGCTAGAATAAAAGGTTGTGTTACTATGTATTTTCTGAAGAATATGAAGTCTGAAATTCAAATGCCTGTCAAATTTACTTCTGACGGAACAAAAACAATTTTCAGCAGATGCCCAGGGAGAAATACTGCAGACAAGACTTTGTAAAATGGCAAGACACCAGAGCAAATCCACACAAATACAGGGAGGAGATGCAGACTCCACACACAAGGCACCCTAGCCAAGAATCAAATCAGAAAACCTATAGCTGTGAGGCAACAATGCTACCACTGCACCATCAAATATATAAGGAATTAAACATTCAGAAATCTGAAGTCTGAAATTCAAATGCCTGTCACATTTGTTAACCAGGACAGTCTGATAGACACACACACACACACACACACACACACACACACACAGACACACACACACACACACACACACACACACACACACACACACACACACACACAGACACACACACACACACACACACACACACACACACACACACACACACACACACACACACACACACACACACACACACACACACACACACACACACACACACACGCACACCTGTTTAAATGTGTCCAGACCTGAATCCATGAAGCAGTATAATTCAAGTCCCAAACCCTCCATGAAGCAGCAAGTAGTCCACTAGAAATCCAAGTCCCAAGCCCGCGACGAACGTAATCCCCCATGAGAGCATAAAACTCACCTCACCTCTCTCCTGATTGGTCATGTCTGCAGATGAAGCAGTCCAGATTCCTGGGCATCTGCAGGGCAGAAATTTCTTCCCTGTATCCGGACTGCTGACTCAGGCAGTCTGAGTTCGCACAGATTCTTGGGCATCTACAGGGCAGTCTGATTGTGCATGCGTGGAGTTCTGGGACTCATGAAAATAAAATATTTTGTTTTCTTAATTTTTTGTTTCTTGGTTTGTGTTCTTTTTGTTTCTAGGTGGGAGGGCTGCAGTCCTATTGCACGAGCCGCCCCTGCATAATGTGCCCTTTCAATTAAGATTTCATGCTGTGGAATATTAGCCCAATTGCTTATTTGTGCCTTCACAAAATTAATATAGCCTGTTCCTTCTAGTTTCTATAGTACAGTAGAAAATCTCACATTTTCCCTATGTGTTCTGTCCTCTAATTCTACCATTTTTTGAAACATCTCTTCTTGAAGTTTCATACTCAGCCAGCCTTTTCGTCATTTCAACCTCTGATTTTTCCAGTTTTATCAGCTCATCTGAATACCTGTTTAAAGCTTCTTCCATTATTTCCAGCCATTTGCAAATTGAGTTTATATTCTTCTTTAGTGTTTTGTTTATTTTAACTAAGCTCTGAGGATATTTGACTTATTTATTTGTCTAGAATACTGTAACCCATGTCCTGCATGAAAGCTGGAGCTTGAACTACTTTTTGCTGAATAGCTGATGAATTTTTCCCAGTCAGTGTTTTCACTTCACCTTTTCTAGCTGATTTTCTTTCAGGTTCTCTTACCTTTTTCTTTGCTGGCATCCAGGCAGTGTACTTACTAGCCAGAAAATGAATTTACTAAAGGTGACAAGAGTTTCTGGCCCTTGTCTTTCGGTTTCTTTTTTCACACCGGGAGAGCTGAAGTTAAGCTGTTTTTCAGTGTGCAGCCATTTTGGGAAGTCCCAATATCAAGACATTTGTTAAGATTATAAGCAACAAACCCTACAAATATCTACATGTAAACTCAGCTGTACAATACAATACGTATATGCTAAAATAAATGCCAAATTGAATGTAATTTGTAGTTACTATACCATTTGCTGTAGTGGTATAGTACTGACATAAACATTGTAACTGCCATGCCACAAAACTGTTTCTAAAAATAGACAAACAGTTGTGACACATACAAATCGCACAATATATCAGGAATACAGAATTAAATATTGCAAGATACATCAGTTCTATACCACGTATAAGTAACGGAGATGGTTTCCTAGCAGAAGTGCAAGGCCTGATAATACAAATCCTTGCACTTCAAAAAGTAAATTGTGATTAAAGCAGCATAACGGTGAATTCTGAAAACTGCTGTTATACTATTTGCAAAAGGGACACATCAGATGTGAGTGTGTGTTTAAAAAGTAATAGCCACAATATAGGAAATAAAAAAATATGCATCAGACATGGAAGTAACAATGTGTCCTCCATTGTGTAGTGTTTAATATAGGGGATTACGATCAGGTCACAGATAACAAGCAGTTTAGTTGTTGTTTGTCTTTCAGCTTTTTCCCGGTAAGGGGTCGCCACAGGGGAACTCTGGTCCGCTAATGACTGGCAGTAGATTTTTACGAAAAGCTGAGGTGCCAGCTCGACGCCCAACCTTCAACAAAGGCATGCCCATTTATGCATGCATGTCTTTCGAATGCTACCCAACCGCGGGGAGGACATGCAGACTCCACACAGAAGGCACTCCCAAGCCAAGCCGAGAATCGAACAGGAGAACCTCTTGCTGCGAGGTAACAACACTACCGCTGTACCACCGCGGATATATAACAAGCAGTTTAGTAATGTGCTCAAAAAGGGATTCAAAAAGTCATATAGAGACTGAAGTTTGATAGGTGAATTTCCTGAACCCATTTTGAGAACATGTAACAGTTACAATTAATCCTTTACAATACTCTGGAAGTTATACTACTCAAATGTATTAAAAGTTAAAAAATGTGGAACCATGAACCAACAACTTTAAAAGCTGTGATATACATTGGCCAAAAGCAGAATGCAGTACTGTTTAACAAGCTGTTAGACAATTTATACTGCCGATACTTTTTTGTCAGTGAGTTCACAGTTTAACAGCTTGCAAAACTAAATTTTTCTTACAGGCCATGCTGGGTGCCCCGCATGTGACAGCACAAGTTTTACTATTAAAGTTTTATTATGTATATACCTCACTATATTGTTACCTTCCCCTGACATTACCTAATCTATCAGCTTACGTTTAACATAGAAGCAGGTAAGCAAATATTATGTATGCAGATGCTGTTGACATAATTGTGGACTATAATGTGGCAAGAAATGAAGTATCATACCCAATGAAAGCATATGTTTAAATATATATTATACATAACCTGAAATTATATAATCTGTTTACTAAAAGAAGACAGACCAGAGAGTATGTGAAACCTGACATCTGAAATGAAAAGTAGCCATTTATATGTTTGTAATGACTTTGTTACATATACATACATACATAGGTAATGTATAACATTTTCATGTATATATACTAATTTGCATCTGTAGCAACACCTGTAGGAATGTGTGTATGTAAGACTATGGCTATATTTATGAAAGTACATAAGTGTTAGGGCTCAGTTATGATGGTCCATAAAACCATCTTGTACTGCAGTAGTGGTTAAGCTATAGAAGTTCACATTTATTTTAATGTAATAAACTAGTTACATGGCCTTTGCCTGCATCTTGCTTGATATTGCTGGGGAACTATTCACAAAATTGGTGAGAAAAATTAAATTTACTAATGCATTCTACAGGCACTTACAAGAATGCATGGATCGTGCCATCCCAAGCAAAACCAAGACTCACTCCTCCAAGAAAAGGAAACCAGTCTGGTGGACTCCTGCAATAAACAAGCTATACAATAGAAGGAGGAAACTAGTACAGTAAAGAGTAAAATCCCAAGAAGTGAAGACATCCCTGATCAGTATCAGCAAGAAACTACGATCCCTCATAAAATCATCCAAGGCGAACTTTGAAAGAAAAATTGCCAAGGACTCCAAAGATAACCACAAGGTATTCTTTAGCTATGTCAAGAATCTAAGTGGCAATGCTCAGATCTGCTTGGAGGTAGTGCAGAATGGCACAAAATACACTGAACCAACTGATATCGCCAACATCCTGGCAGACAGATTCAGAGCAAACTTCACCCCCCCCCTCACCCCCAAAAGGGCCCATAACCATACCAGAAGAATGTAGAGTCCATGAAATCTCAGACACTCAGGTTAAAACAGCCCTCTCCAAAGCCAAAAACACAGCATCAATGGGACCGGATGGTGTCCCCGGCTGTGTCCTACATGAGCTCAAAGACGAACTAACCCCTCATATAAACACACTGTTCAAACTCAGCCTCTCCACAGGCTACGTACCCATAGAGTGGCGCACAGCAACGGTTATTCCACTCCACAAAGGTGGAGCCACAACAGACCCCAGGAACTATCACCCATAAGCCTGACTAGCTTGGTCTGCAGGACTATGGAGCGCATCATCATGGAACTCATTAGCAGAGACATTGGGAACCTCCAAACACTGGACCCTACCCAGTTCACCTTTGTTAAGGGCAGATCATGCCTCCTAAACTTGGTGGACTTTTTGAGACAGTTACCAAGGCAATAGACGAGGGAACAGTGGTACACACAGCCTACCTAGACCTCGCTAAGGCCTTTGACACCATTCCCCATTCTGGTATTATAGACAAGCTCACCAGCCTGAACATAAACCCCTACATCACAAGATGGGTTGCCAACTGGCTCACGGACAGAACCCACATGTTGAGAGTTGCGGGAGCTAGGTCTGACTCTAAACCGGTTACAAGTGGCATTCCCCAGAGCTCAGTCCTAGGACCCCTCCTGTTTGGCATATACTTCTCAGAGGTACAGGCAAGCACAGGAGGACTATGGCTGACCAAGTTCGCAGACAACTGCAAACTAGGGGCTATAATTGACTCTCTGACTGACACAGACATCCTCCAAAAGGGTCTCACTGAGAGGGATACCTGGTGTCAAAATCATGGCCTCAAGCTAAATGCCAAAAAGTGCATAGTCATCCCCGATGGAAAAAACAAAGTACCCACAAGCTACCACATAGGTAGTAGTCCCCTAAATATGGAATACATAATAAGGGATCTGGGGACTCAAGTAGATAGTGATCTCACCTTTGATAATCACATTGCCAAAGTAGTTAGAAAATCCTTCTCCATGGCCCACCTAATCACAAAAGGGTTTGCATCCAGATCAAAAGAGATCATTGTGCCTCTCTACTCATCACTCATCAGACCCATCATAGAGTACAATGCCCCATTTGGGATGTACCTTACAAGACACCCGCAACAGCTGGAAAGACTACAGAAGTACCTCACCAAGAGGATCACTGGCGTCAAACAGATGCCCTATGCAGCTCAACTGAAGAAACACCAGCTGTACTCAGTTGCATAGTGCCTACTCAGAGGTGATCTCTGTCTGACATACAAGGCCATGTCCAACCCAGAATTGATGGATGTGCTCCACCTAAAGAAAACCTTATCCCCTTGAGCCACACACTCTAGGGATCTAAACGTCACCACAACAATAAATAGGATGTGCTGGAGGGATAGATTCCTATCCCAGAGACTTTGCATGCTTTGGAACAAGATTCCAATCTACATTAGGCAGAGCTCCTCGCTAACACTCTTCAAAAGAAACCTTGATGAGTGGATGGGAAACAAGAACGTTTACCCCGGGGATCACTTCAGTGGCTCTGCTGGACAGAGCCACAGGGAACTAATCTAAGGGGGCGGCGAAAGCCAACACATTTTGGCTTGGATTATAAATGCCTTCGGGCAGATAGCCTTGTTCCTACTTATGAACCTATGAACATATTCATGTCCTGACAGATTCTTAATCTAACAAGTGCTTCAGACACATTGCACTTTCATTTACTGTATACATGTCTTGCAGGAAAATTTTTTTCACCAATGAGTGCAAAATAAAAAAAAAATGTCTTGTATTGTGCAGACTATTCATAGCATTAACAGACAACTGTTGGACAAATGTGTAAAAGGTGTAGGCGATGCCCTTGTTGTAATGCTCATACCATCCACTACAGGAATACAAATATAAATTCTCTACTGGAAGCAGCTAATATGTTAAAAAATGAAGAGAGAGAGAGAGGAGGAAAATATGATGCAGTGGAGATGGCAATTTTGCTGATGTTTATAAATCAGTGGAAATGTTATATCTCTGTAGAAGCCACAGATGAACAAAACACAGATGACAACAAAGTGCTTGAAGCAAGCCATGTTTGTTTCTGTAGATTTATTTGTAGGAAGAGTGAGGGTATGCACATGCTGAAAGTGGCAGTGCATTCTGGGGCATGTTTGAAAGGTGATGGTTTTATGTCAAAGCAGGTTTGTAATGTAAATGAAACAGGTCTTTTTGGAAGAAAATACCTAAGAAGACATTGCTAATGAAGAGTCTGTTTCCACAGGGTATAAACTCTCCAATGACTAGCTAATATTGATGCTGTGTGCCATTACTGAACACCACTATATTAAACCAGCAGCCTGGTGTCCCATCAACAAAGTACATGTAACATTCAAGCCATTCACAGAACGTTTAAACGGCAGTTTTATGGGTGGTGGGGATTAGTACCTATGTGGCAAAAATGTAACTTTTTCTTGACAGTATCACTTCTCAGAGTGTTGGCCACTCAAGGGCTTATCATGTTGGTGACCTATCTGTACTAGAAGGGAACTAATGCATCTTAAGAGTGCAGAAGATTTTAGTGAAAGGCTTCTAGTCAATTTTTACCTTTAAGAATAGCGATGTCTTTCTCCCATTAGGGGTCTCCACAGTGAATCACCAGTCCGCAGATTGACTGGCAGTGGAGTTTTTATGGTATCGAGTTGCCAGCCCAGTGCTCAACCTTCACAGAAGGCACATGCACATACCTGTATGTCTTTAAAACTCACTCGACCACAGGGAGGACATGAATACTCTACATAGAAGGTGCTCCAGCTGAGAATTGAACCAGAGAACTTCTTGCTGTGAGGCAACAATGCTAACCGCTGTACCACCACGACTAATCAGCTGTTTCCTTGAAGGATAATGGGTCTAAAATTTGCTGTTTCACTTCACAGAATGCATTGAAGAATGGCTGGCCCAGTAATGCTACTAAGATACTTCTGTAGTTGACAGTCACTATTCTGCTGAAGAGGAGGCCTCAGAAGCTGCTATCAAAGATGAAGGAGTTGGCACAAACAGCTAACTCCATCCCTGGGTTATTGTGTGCTGCAACAGAAGATTTGGAGGAGGTGTTGCTAGGAATTACTGAAAATTAATAAATGCAGAGACGCCTAAACATGATATCACTAACACCAGAGAACAGAAAGAACTAGACATGATGACTTAGTAGCCATTAACACCACACTAACACTTCCTGTAGTGTGTTTGAGAAATATGCTTGTCTGGATCTTACAACTTATTGACACTGATACAACAAAATAAGCCCCAATTTAGTAAGGGATAGCTTATCTCTGTTTGTACTTCTGGCAACTTGACTGCAAAGGCAAACTTTAAAAACATCAGACACAGAAGTGGATTTTTGACATTTGAATAGCAGAAATCCTGGAGAACTACCTTTCATTTATTTAAATATATCAGTTTATTTAAATAAAACCAGGTGATCACAAAACAAAAAGATCATAGTCATTCACAATTCCTCTCATGTTATTACAGCAGGTCTTTGGCAAGTGTCTAAGGTACCATAATGAACAACAATACAAGGATAAGAAAATAAAATATCATAACTGTGTGTTAAAGCAATACCAAAATAGAGTACACCAGGTTATCAGGCAGCAATTTCATGCTGAAATATGCTTTGTTAATTAACTAAATTAAGTTTTTATTTTGTAATCCTTAAAAATTTAAAAACATTTAATTTTGTACAAATTTTCAAATATGGGCACACTTATTCTTGTTGTTAAAATATGCATCTGTTGATTAAAATATTTGTTCACAGAGCAGCACAAATTTATTTATTATTTATTTATTTCATTTTGATGACCGGGGAAGTCCAATGGGCCAAGAAGAGCCCGTTTTCAGTGGAGGCCCTGGGGAAAAACCCCATTAACAATGATAATAACAAAACATGTATAACAGATAGAGAA
Source organism: Protopterus annectens (assembly GCF_019279795.1). Taxonomy (NCBI): domain Eukaryota; kingdom Metazoa; phylum Chordata; order Ceratodontiformes; family Protopteridae; genus Protopterus; species Protopterus annectens. The sequence goes on along the minus strand of NC_056729.1, from coordinate 81,864,648 downwards.
TATAACATATTCTGAGAAAAACAATTTAACAAGTGTGAAGAGATAACATAATATACAGAGTAGCTGTAGTGACAGAGGACATAAAGTCTATTAATCTTTGTAGATTAAATTAAATAATTAAACAAAATTTAACAAGTATGACTAGAATAACATTATATACAGAGTAGCTGGAGTGTCATTCTGTTAATCTTTGTAGAATATATTTTTAAATACCAGATATGAAAAATGTAAATCGCAATTCAGATGAAAACGAGAGAAGAAAATGCAGTTCAGCAGTAATAGGCAGATTGGAGGTGATCTATGTGGGTGTCAATGAGGACAGGCAGGTATGGCTGGGAAAAGAAAGAAAGATGAGTGAGGTGGGGCTCATGTATGGGAAGAGCAGGGGCAAATCCATTCAGATGACAGGTAGGAGTGTAGGAGAGATTTGAAGTTAGTGTGGTTAGGGGTGTTTCATAGGGAGGAGAGGAGTGAGTTCCATAACTTGGCTAGGGAGCATGATAGGAGAAGGTAGCCAGGGGCTGGGAGGGTTTGTGGATTTGTAGGAGGTTTTTATTTTCAGATCAGAGTGAGCAGTTAGGAATATAGGGTATTAAGGTATTGGAGAGAGTGGGACAGTTAGAAGGTCTGAAAATGAGTTTATGAGCTGTGGTGAGGTTAAATAGGTTTAGGTAGTTCTAGCCATTGAAGAGATTGGAGGGAGAGACAGTGATGGGAAGAATTTTTGGAGTTGGTGGCAAATTTGCTGATTTTGTTGTAGTAGGATTCTAATTTGGATTGTAGGCCAAGTTGGAGGTTAGTGAAGAGTGGGGCACTGTATATGAGAGAGGAGAGAAGACAGCAGGAGGCTAAGGTCCTTCTAGTAGAGGGAGTGAGGTAGCGATTGTGCCTGTACTGGAGACCTAATTTTTGTTGTTTTTTTGATGGCTGTTTGAATATGGATGTCAAATTTTAGATGATCATCAATGGTGTAACCAAGCAACTTAGTGTGAGATACTGCTTTGATGGGGGTGTTATTCTGGTTTAATATAGTAAAGGAGTTATAGTTAAAGGAGGAGATTATTGAGGGAATAAAGATCACTAGTTTTGTTTTGTGTGCATTTAGGGCCAGGTGGTTGTTATGCATCCAGTTTTTAGTAGTAGGTCTGAGGGGGAGTCAGCAGTGCAGATGATTGTAAGAACCATCTGCATACTGGATTAGAGAGGATTAGAGAGGTATTGGAGATGGTGTGGTGAAAGTTATTGATGAATATGTTCAAAAGTAGGGGGCCAAGAACAGAACCTTGTGGAATGCCAGTGGGGGTGTATAAGGAGGAGGAGGTTGAAGATTTCCATTTTACAGCTTGCTGTCTTTCAGAGGTAGCTAGAGACCCAGGAGAATGGTAGAGGGAGATAGACTGAGAGAGGGAGTTGAGAAAGGAGTATGGCATGAGAGATGTATCAAAAGCTTTGGATGGGTCAATGAATAGGATAGATAAGATTTTGCCAGAGTTGCAGGCACGGTTGATACATTCTAGGAAGGACAGAAGAGCAGTGATGGTACTGTGGCCAGGACAGAAACCATGTTGGGTGAGGGTAAGGTGGTTATTGTGTGTTAGATACATCAGTTGAGTATGAATACACTTTTCTAGGATTTTTGAGAGTGGAGAAAGGATGGCGTTGGGTCTGAAATTAGTGGTGTCAAAGTTTTTACCTCCCTTGTGGAGTGGGATAATGAATGCAAGTTTCCAAATTGAAGGAACATAGGATTCTTGAATGGATCTGTTTAGTAAAATGGAGATTGGCAGGGCTATGCTGTCAGCAGATAGTTTGAGGAAGTGAGGGGGCAAATTGTCAGGTGCATTGCAACATGGTTTTAGTTTAAGGAGGAGTTTTTTATTGTGCTTGTAAGGACAGGATTAAACCTGAAGGTGGGGGATTGCTGTGAGTTGTTAGTGTCGTGGGGTGTGGGGTGAGGCGATGAACATTGGGGGGGTGTGGGAAGGTGGAGGTAAGTTTGGTTATACATGCTACAAAGAAGGAGTTAAATGATATGGCCATTTCTAGGTCGGTGATGTCAGGATTAGGGCAAGGGTTATCCTTGCTACCAGGATGGAGTAGAGAGGAGATTTCTAGAACTTTTTGGGGTTGGTGGAGTGTTCATATTGGAGCTTGGTGTAGTATGATTTGCGGTCTCTAGTTATTAGTTTTTTTTTACTGTATTGTGAAGTTGTTTTAATTCAAGTAGTGTAGTGGGAAATTTATTGTTGTGATATTGTTTCCACTTACTGTCCCTTAGGTGCATGGTTTGTTTTGTTTCTTTTGAAAGCCAGGGGGAGATTTTGGATTTCATCCATTTGGTTCTAAGGGGGCATGATTGTTGAGTAGATTTAGAAATGTGTCATTAAAATAGCTTATTGCATTGTTGACGGGCATGGTTTTGAGAGGGGTTCAATTGATTAGCTTCAGACAGTCAATAAAATTTTGTGGGTTGAATGTAAAGAGGTTACGGGTTTGAATTTAGTGATGTTTTTGGAGTGGAGAAGGGTGCCGGTCAGCAAAGGCTGCTACGTGGTCACCGAAAGAGTCAGGAAGGGTACCAGAACTTGAGATAGGGTTAGGCTGAGATACTAAAATTCAGTCAAGGATGGTGCCAGAGGATCCAATTTTGTTGGGCCTGGCAGGACAGTTGATTATCTGGGTGAATTTAAAGAGGATGACTGACTGAGAGGGGATTGAGAGATGATAGTGGACCAGTTAATGTTAGTGTCACCAAGGATATAGCTTTCATTTTTTATGTTAGAGGAGAACCAGGAGAGGATGTCTTCTAGTATTGGAATGTCATTGGTGTTGCTTGGGTGAATATAGAGAGCGGCTATGCAAATAGATTTGTGTTTGTTGATTTTTAGGTGGGCTATGGTAATTTCAGAGTTAGAAAACTTAGGAATGGGGTTGGAAAATGGGGTAACTGTGTAGGTGGTGGAGTAGACTATGGCTCCGCCACCTCCTTTCTTGTTGGGTCTATCGTTACGGATCATTTGGTAGCCAGGTGGTATAATTTCTCTTTTATGTATGGCTTAAGCCAAGTTTCTGAGATGGCAACAATGTCAGGGTGGTTATGGGAAAACCAGGCGTGAAGGGAATGGATTTTATTGTGAAGGCTTTGAGTGCTAATTGTGATGAAGTGAATTGATGTGAGCTTGCCAGCATGTGAGGGAGAGGTGATTTTGTTGGATGGGGAGAGGATGTCACCAGAGATAGAGAAGGAGAGTTGGTGTAGAAGTATATTATGAGGTGAGGTCTATAGTTGAGTGTGGTTGTAGGTGAGGGTAAAGAGTAGGTTTGTTTGTATGTGCATGATACAGAAGGTGGGGTGAGGGTAGAATTGGGAGTATTTTAGGCTTATAGAGTATTTTAGTAATGGAAATAGGTCATACAGTAATACAACGACCATAATTTGTGCATTTCACTAATTGATGCTGTCTTTGGTCCCACACTGCACTGATTACTATATATATATATATATATATATATATGTATATATACACGGATCTACCTGATAAGACCAACAAGCGAAACACCAACGAGATCACCGACACCACAAAACCGAAAGATCAAAAACACGAAAGTTCATATGCCCAACAAAGCACAATCCCGACAGTCAACAAAACAAAACAAATTTGCTGTTCCGAAAAATACACACACAACACAAGCACACCAAAAACTTAGAAACTTACACTAAACCTTACATACACAACTATCTATGCACTAACCTTAACCCAAACCCTAAGGTCCTTCACTACCACACACTTACCTTACCCGCACCCTAACCCTAAAGTCCGTCACTATCGTACACTTACCATACCCGCACCCTAACCCTAAAGTCCGTCACTATTGCACACTTACACTCGCATGTTAGTGTTTTCGGCATCGGCATTTCAAACTGTCGGGTATTTCCGTTGTCAGTCTTCCGGTGTCGGTGATCTCGTTGTCGGTGTTTTCGCTTGTCAGTCTTATCAGGTAGACCCATATACACATATGTAAATGAAGACATACTTAGGTATATGTTGCTTCATACGTATATCCACATTTGTAATTATACAGAGATTCATGTACATAAATATAACCATCGACACATCAAATCCATATGTACGTATGCATGCGCTTCAGCCAGCAACATAAAAACACATACTAAACTCCTTGTAAGCAGGACAGAAAATGTACTGGATTTAGTACCACCTGCGGTGAACAAATACAGTAATAGAGTCAGTGGTTGCATGTATGCATTATAGCTTTCAAATACTTTACTCATGAATTCTGGACAACGCCAAACTTAAAGGGGAGACAGAGGCCCAATATCAACAACAATTTCCTAATATTACTCTAATCCACTTAGAATATTAATAGAACAAGAGGCTTTGCATCAACATGTATTTCCTGAAGAATAAATATGAAACTAATATCTGGCATTGTTGACTCAGTGTAATCGTCAGTAATTTATTAGAAAATCAAACATTTTATGAAGGGCAGAGCAAAAATGTGCTGTAAAATCAGGGACATTTGGGAGTACGATATGCATCTTGCCACTGTGCAGATGGCCAGCACTTGTGTGGTAGTAACTGTAACTATACTGCACTGATAATGGCAGTCACCATCTGCATGACGTGATATTTTGTAAGGGGCATACTTAATGTACATTATCCAAGAATGCTCAGTGTAGTATGCCCATGTCTGATGTATATGCTGGTACATACAGTTGATATGGAAATTGGTATGTGAAATTCATGACTGATTACCACTACCAGCTGTATATGAAACAGTATACTACAATGAAAAAAAATGGGCAACTCATTTTCCCATAATGCTGTGTATGCTGTATTCAGAGCTGCTAGACAGAGGCTTGTACTGTTGATTCCCACTATAAATTGCGTCAAACAGTACACTGAAAGTACAGTACCAAGTCCTCATATTTCTATAATGCTTAGTGTAGTGTGCCCAGAGCTGCCAAATGTAGGCTAACTAGGGCACTGCAGTAGTGATTCCTCCTGCAACCTGTACAGCAGACAATGGCAATGTTTGATTCCTCCATGATATTGTGTTCAGGGCAGTATTGTGCACACGCCTATTACCTGTTGCCAGTAAATATAGCAAAGTACTGGGTAATACTGCCACCAGCATTGCAGATGGTTTATTGCGAAGGTGGTACTGGATGGCAATCCGTGACCTAATTTTCAGTGTAATGTGTAAGTTACTACTACTACTGTAGGTATGAAGTTCAATGCAGAGTCACCTGCACAACAGATGGTACAGCAAAGGCAAAGGCAATACTTAAGTCAATACTTTTCCATAATGTTTAACAGACTCATAGGTTCATAGGTTCATAGGTTCATAGGTTTATACTAGGCTATCTGCCCTAAGGCATTTATAAGCCTAGCCCAAATTTTTGTGGCTTACGCCACCCCTTATATGAAAAAATACTGTGCCCATTAGTTTGGTGTGCCTCTGTCCAGCAGTGACACAGAGATGATTCCCGGGGTAAACCTACAATCTCCCATCCACAGGTCAAGATTTCTCTTGAACAGAGTCAGCGAGGTGCTCTGCCTCACATGGACCGGGATTTTATTCCACAGCATAGGGAGTCTCTGAGTGATAAATCTATCCCTCCAGCACGTCCTATTTATATCCGTGCTAAGGTTTAAGTTGCTTGCTCTAGTGGTTTTGGTGGATTTGGATTTTTTGAGGTGGAGCATGTCCATTAATTCCGGGTTGGACATGGCCTTGTATGTCAGGCACGTGTCACCTCTGAGCAGACTGTATGCGACTGAATAGAGGTGGAGTTTCTTCAATCTGGCAGCATATGACAGATTTTGGAGTCCCTTTATCCTTTTGGTGAGGAACTTTTGGGGTCTCTCCAATTGCTGCAGATGTCGGGTGAGATACATCCCGAATGGGGCATTGTACTCGATCATTGGTCTGATAAGTGAAGAGTACAGGGGAACAATGACCTCACTAGTTCTGGATGGGAATCCCTTCATGATCAGGTGGGCAATGTAGAAGGTCTTTCTAACCACTTTAGCAACGTGAGTGTCAAAAGAAAGGCCACTGTCAACCTGGGTCCCCAGGTCCCTGATAACCTCTTCTGTGCTTAGTGGATTGCCACCTATATGGTAGCTTGGGGTTACCTTGTTTTTCCCGAAGGGTATGACTACACATTTTTTGGCGTTTAACTTCAGGCCATGGCTCTGGCACCAGCTATCTGTTTCCGTGAGTCCCTTCTGAAGGATATCCGTGTCCGATGCACTTTCCACTATGGCCCAGTTTGCAGTCGCCAGCAAACTTTGTCAGCCAAAGTCCTCCCATGTTGGCCTATACTTCTGAGAAGTAGATGCCGAACAATAGTGGCCAAGGACCGAGCCCTGTGGGACACCACTTGTGACCGGCTTTGAGTCTGACATAGCGCCAGCAACTCTAACCCTGTGGGTTCTGTCCTTAAGCCAGTTTGCAACCCATCTTGTGACATATGGGTTTACATTTAAGCTGGTAAGTTTTTCTACAATACCCGAGTGGGGTATTGTGTCGAAAGCCTTTGCAAGGTCAAGGTAGGCTGTATGGACTGCCTTTCCTCATCAATGGCCTTGGTGACTGTTTCGAAGAAGTCAACCAAGTTCAAAAGGCATGATCTTCCCTTGACGAAGCCAAACTGGGTCGGGTCCAATGTCTGCAAGTCCCCTATATCTTTGTTTATGAGCTCCATTATGATCCTCTCCATAGCTTTGCAGACTAGACTTGTTAAGCTTATGGGGCGGTAATTACCAGGGTCCGTAGAGGCGCCGCCTTTGTGGAGTGGGACCACAGTTGCCGTACACCACTCCTTGGGCACGTATCCTGTGGTAAGGCTGAGATTAAACAGCTGCCTTATGTGCAGGTTTAATTCCTCATTTAGCTCGTGTAGCACACAGCCGGGGACACCATCCGGTCCCATTGATGCTGTGTTTTTAGCTTTAGAGAGAGCAGCTTTCACCTGCGCATTTGAGATGTCTGGGAGGCTACACTCGGCTGGGATAGTTATCGCTCCTTTAGGGGGGGAGAGGGGGGTGAAGTTTGCACTGAACCTGTCTGCCAGTATGTTGGCAATGTCTGTGGGTTCAGTGATTTTTGTATCATTTTGAACTAATTCTGAGCATATCTGGGAGTTTCCACCCAGGTTCCTAACATAGCTGAAAAAGGCCTTATGATTGTCCTTTGAATCCATGGCAATTTTTCTCTCAAAATTGGCCTTAGTTGATTTTATGAGTGCTCGTATTTTTACTAATAATGATCAGGGGTGACTTCCCTTTTATGGATTTTGTTCTATCATGTAATAGCTTTCTCCTCTTATTGTAAAGTTTGTTAATGGCTGGGGTCCACCAGACTGGACGTTTGCCCTTTGTGGAAAGAGTCTTGGTTTTATTTGGGATTGCCTGATCCATGCAGTCCTGGAGGTGTTCATAGAAGGCATTTGTAAGGGCTTCCGCAGCTTGGGTTGTGGTTTCCACTGGCTCAGGGGCCTTGAAGGATACCACACCAGTCTTGAGTAGTGTGAAGTTTGCTTTAGAGAAGTTCTTCACTGTGGTCTTTTTGTTTGGGGTGGGGGCGGATGTGGATTTCCAGTGAGATTAGTTTATGATCAGATCTCACCAATGAGGGATATACTTCCGGTGTGGAGCATTTTGTCCCCATGTTTGTGACAATGAGATCTAGTATATTTTCTCCTCTCGTGGGAACAGTGACTAGCTGTTCCATGGCATTTGAATTTATGAACTCCAGGAACTGTTGGGCTAGAAAGTTAGGGCTTGAGTAATGTTCCCAGTCTATATTCGGGTAGTTGAAGTCGCCCAATATGATGGTGTTTGGAGATACATTTATACCCTCCAGTGTCTTTAGGAAGGCTGTGTGGGGTTCCTGAGTTTGAGAGGGTGGCCTGTAGCATGCTACAATTTGTAGAGCAGTTTTGCCTATGGTTAGTTGCACCTGGATGGTTTCCGAAGCTTAGATGCGTTGCCACCAACCTGGAGGTGTGGGTATCCTTTATGAATATGGATACACCCCCCCCCCCTTTTGTGGTGTGGTCCGGGTTTTGGGGCCGGAACGCATGATATGAGGTAAAACCTAATAGTGCCGGGTGCTCTCAGGAGCCTTGAACCAGGTTTCAGTTACAGCACAGACATCGATGTTCTCCATACTGAGAAGGGCCTCGAGTGCGTGCATTTTGAGATTTAGACTTCTGGCATTGAGCAGCATTACCCTCAGTTTCTTCTCATTTTTGTTTTCTAGGGTGGTAGGTTTAGAATTTGAGCCTTGCCTAAAAAGGCACTATGGGGTGGCAAGAGCCTTAGCCAATATCCGGAATCCCAGGGTGACAGGTGCAAGCCGTCCCTTGAAGCAGCGTGGCTTGTCAAGCATGTCATCCCAGGCAGACAGACACTGGATCCCCTTTGAATGACACCAGACATTAAGCCAATTGTTAAAGCTGATCATCTTGTCTCTATATTGTGGCATCATTCTTGGTGAAGGAAGGATACTGCTCAGGGTCAGGGTCATACCTGCCTGGGCTACATAATCAGAGAGCTCCTCTATGTCTCTTTTCATGTAGTCCAGGGAGGTACGCCTCAGGTCGCTCACACCAGCATGGACAATGACTGTGTCATATTTGTACTTGCCGTGGAGTGACCCGAGTGCTTGTGTTATGTGGCGGATTCTAGCGCCCGATAGGCAGCTTACTGTGACCCTCTCCTTGTTCAGCCTGGTGAGTGGGACGTCAGTGTGTCTGACTATGGAGTCACCTATGACAAGTATGTTTGGTGTTGTATTTGGCCTTAAGGGCTGTGACTGCTTTGCACACTGCTTTTGTGGTTTATGTGTTGCTTGTGGGGTGTCTTGAGGTAGCAGTTGTTTGGGTGTCTGCTTTGGAGGCCTCTGCTGTTTAGGTAAATTTTTACTCAGAGCCTCCGAGTATGTCGTTTGTGTGTTTGATTCAGTGGAGTGGTAGCATTACGTGAGGCTGGTTTTGTGGTGTGTGTAGTTGCCTTCTCCTCCTGTCTGGTCTTGCCAGTCCTAAGTTGAGAGAGCTCAGCCTCCAGTTTGGCTAAATAGCTGCATCTCTCGCAAGTAATTGTGTTATGTGGGAGGAGGAGAGGGTTGTCTGTGTACATGAGGCAGTTATAACATTGCCTCAAGATTCCCAGATTCACCAGCTGGACTGGATAGGAGATTGACAACTGACCTTTGGACATGCTAGAATAATATTGGGAAATCCTTAATTGAAAACAAGGGCCAGTGGGGAGTGAGGGTGTAGTGCTTTTAATTTTTAGTGCTGACTTATATAATTGCTTTAGTGAGCAAGTGCCAGGTAACTTGAGTGCAATGTGTTACAAGTAACTAAATGCAAAAACGACAAACAGTAACTTTCTTTCAAGTGAAACAAGGAAATAAGTACAGTAAGCAATGCAGATATCACTAGTGATCCACAGAAGCGCTGAGAAGTTGCGTATTAGGTGGAATTAGCTTCCAGGGAAATAACAAGCAAACAAACAACAAGCATATAAACAAAGCTAGATTCAGCAGGCCTGGATCTAGTCTATGCTAGAGCAAACAAGGTGTACCAATTTCAGTAAGATACAGTTCAAATATTCAGGCACTATACATATATGGGTGCCACTTGTTTTATCATGGTGTGCTGTTGTTTTTTGGTAATTTTCATTGTTGGTGAAAGTGTCTGAATTATATTACTGTCAAACTTCAACAGTTTTAAGGTAATACACTTCTTCTTTCTCCATAGTTGTGTGACTGTGGATTTAGTATGTTTAACTTCAAGGATGTGAGGGTGAAGCTCCATATAAAAGCAAAATTTTCAGTTGTAAGTGATTGCAAATGTAATGTATTTGTTTACATTTGCAATCACTTGAGTTAGATGCTTTTTTTCTGTAGATGCATTTATTTGACATTTTCTGGTGATTAAAGTTCATTAGCATTTACAAGAAATATACTCATATCTATGCATGTTATATACGACAATTGAAACCTAGGAATTGCACATGGCATGGCACAATAAAGGTAGAAGGGTCCTAATGCCTTGCTTGGTTGCTTCAAGTCTCACTGCATTACGCAGTTACCTGGAACCTGTTGAGTGCCAGCTGTACAACACTGTACAGTAGTATCAATGCAAGGTACAAAGTACTGGTTTCTTTCACTGTGTGGCAACAATGTCTATTTGTAGACTCCAAAAGCAGTAAACAAGTCACTGAGTAGACAGATGTCAAATGCGACCAAAATTTCTGTGCATTTCTGAAGTAAAGAAGCAGACAACTAAGAGCCAATCAGATGTCATCATATCTCAGTTTACTACGTCACTAATGCATGTTGTAGAATGTGAAGGCTCCTGGCTTCAGCACGTTGTAAAGTTACTGCAGTAGAACCCACACAGTACTAAACGCACAGTAACATGGCATGGTCACACAGGAACTGAACTGTTCACCAGAAGCATCATATTTATACATTTCGTTGCACTTACCTTTAGCAGTTAAGCACCATAGTGGCTTATACAATGTAATGCTTGTAGTAAGGTACCGAGCCTTGCAATATACATGAATACCTATCTTCTACACAGTATCACATCTTTATAAATAAGAATGCTGATATTAAAAAGAAGTCCCATAAGACATGCATCATGTTTATGATCCTGAAAATTATGATCAAGTAACTTCAGTATTACAGCATGGACATACACCATTGGTGTATCACATGGATTATACGCATTATGCAAAGTACACAGGGAATTTGTCTAAATGTCAACATAAACTTTAAAGAAAACAGAGCAAGACATGGAGGGTGATCTGTTCTCTGGTCAACAAGCACACCTCTAGACTCACACAAATACTCTGTGGGCATCCCACATAGTGAACCAGGCCTGTTGACAGGTAACCCTGACTGTCAATATGCCATATGTATGTGGTAATATGAAGTCTGTCCATGGAAAGCTGAGTAACTTTCTGCATAGGACACATTAGCGCACAGCAGAATAAATGCTGACTACAGCTATAATGACAGCAGTATAAAATGTCTGTGTTCTGTTGGATTGTTTCTACTGCATTTGAATGAAAGAGTTAAAAAGCTGTGTTGTTAGTAATGCCATCTTATTACACACCTTCCCTAAGCATTTTAAAACTGAATAATGTCCTCTGAGGGTAGCCAAAAGGGTAAGTCCTTGCAAAAGCTGCCCCTTCACATCATCAGGCAGGGATAGCACATAAATCTAGACGTGACTCCAAAAGTGACTGCTGCCCTGCTACAAACATCTAAGAAATGCCAATTGCTCAAGCAGTGTTTCAGTGAATACTGTTAATGCAAAGCCAACTCGCTGAAACTACTTTGTGCAGCAGAGGAATATTTACATTGGTTCACTGTTGTGTGACCTCAGATGTAGGTATATTTAAGACCAGGGGAACTAAGGGATGGCCCCAACATGAGGGGTGCAGTGGGGACTTGTCCCCTTGCAAAAAAAAAAAAAGTTTACTCCAAAGACCTTTGAAAGTGGTTTCAATAAATTGTATTTGGAGTGCCAACATTCATTGGAAGGGTAGTCAATAGATCAACATTAATCCAAACTTCCAAAGCATCATAGCCACATTTAATTACACATGCGTTTACCCTAGTCTTATGGGCTTATGTTACCTTATCTGAGCCATTTAAGCAATAACTGATGAGTGGGTGTGGGTAAATCCTCACGTAACCACACCCATTCATCAGTTATTGGAATTACACAGCATTATTTCAGAAAGAAATTGAGTGGTACTGTTCCTCTGTGTTGTTTCCTGTTCTTCCCTGTCTGTTGAAGTACTGCACATGCGTATGGGACTTATGTTCCCATGCTTGCTCAGTGCATCAGTGCTGTTCAGTAGAAGCAACAGATAAAAGAGAATCTCGGCTGCTTTTTCTTTTCTTTCTTTTTTTTTTAACTATAAAAATCAGAAGTTCAGAGGTACAAGAGTCTGCCAAGACAGAGGACAAATAAAAGTAAAATCAGGTACATTTCTTTAGTTTTGCAGAACGCACCTGATTTTTATTCTATTTGGTCTGCCCTAGATACATACCTCTCAACCACTTAGCTCAAGAAATGTGGACAAAGCCTTAAATAAGAGGAACAAAGGTCCCAAAATAGAGACAGATTGTAAATGTTGCTCTTATAAAGTTAGAAAGCTGCTTGAGTAACAGGATTTGTGTTAGCATGCATTGGCTGAATGACAGACTTTAAATGTTGCACTTATAAACTTGGAAAGCTGCTGGAATAGCAGGAGTTTTGTTACTGTGCATTGTCTGAAGTATATGAAGTGTGAAACTCAAATGTGTGTCATTATTTAGTGACCTCGGTCTTCAGTGTTTTGTCAGAAAACAATAAATTTTATGAGGAACAGACCAAAAATATGAGGTGAAAATTTGCACAGTTGAGAGACATGCCTCTGTATCATATACAAATAGAAGAAAATCTAGCCGCTTGTTGGTACTTTAGAGACCGGACATTTTTTTCTGTTCATATATGCTTGATTTATGATGGGCATTCTGGTTGGTCTGTCCAATCGGCATGGTCATTTTTGAATAGTAATGACCTGTAATTGTATAATTGCTTTTATATCCTCTGTATTAGAATTTCTTCATATTTAATAATTTGCATTTGGCAGTTTAAATCTCTAAATACAAGAGTAGATGAGGATTACACTTTCATGTCAAAGTGGTCCAGCATCTTTTTGTGCTTTTCACTGGAGATTGTGTTAAAGTTCAAGTAAAAACAACTGCAGCAGATGCCACAGGCATCAATGTATAACATGCATTGTTAATGTAATAAAATTTCAATTTTTTTTTTTTACTGAATTAAGACAAATAAGTTTAAAAAATACATTGTGTGTGACAGTGTGAGATACTTACATCTTTCTTCTACCAGGATAAGTAGCATCATATACTGCATTTTCAACATGCTTTTCTGGCTGCAGAAAACAAGACCTCCTTCAATGGTAAACAAGTGCTCATTCTGTGTCTCACTGCTATGAGGATATGTCAGTCACAAAAAATAACGACTTGTCTGTAGTGGAAAGTGGTTAACTTTCATTGCAGCTCTCAATGGTCAGTGTTAACAGCTGCATATTTTAGCAAAATATTTTAGTTAAACTTATGTATTTTTTCTTTAGTTGCAGTCGTACTTAATGCCTTACAGAACACACCCTTACATTGGTTTCATTCTCATACGGGAAAATTTGCACTAGCAATAAAACTGAAGTCATACCAAACTCATTCTTAAGAAACAATACAGTTTACACATTTAGACATTTTCACTTCAGTTCCTCTCTGTACTCCTATATCAAAGTTGCACACAGATACAGAATGGTGTTACAAGGTCACCTGCAGATGGGCCTTAAAGAAACAGATGCAAATAAGGCCAGTAACACTGTGGGCAATGAAGGCTAATTACAAACGTAATATTTTTCCACTAAATGTACATTCTATACACTTTCCGTATGGCATATTAACTTGGAATAATGTTACCATACACAGAGGTGAAAAGCCGTTTGAGAGGTTTAACTCTGCTTCATTGCTTTGAACTTGATGTTTAAGACCTGGAGTTACCTTTGATTCCCCGGTGGCCTATAGGGAGACTACTAGTTTGGTTACCACATTCCAGTATAGGCATTTAAAGTCCTCCTGCACTCTATAATAACTGTCTTTCTTAGAAATGGTGGCTGAATAATAGGTTTCAAGCAGTCTCCCTTACCTATTGCTTCATGCACTAAACTTAACCTTTGGGACCCAATGTATTTTTCTGTAGTGCCATTCCCACTCTTGCTTCTGATTATTTCCTCGACATTACTTCTGACTTTCTCCATCTTTGGACAGAACATTTAGTGCAGTTGGGAATTGCATGCTATTCACAGTGGCCCATGTGTACCAAGCTTTGCTTACATTTTACCATGTATAAAGGTTTTGCACATGTAGTGTGTTGAAGTATTGGCTTCAATCTGCTTCTTCATGTTGAAGTGTTTTGGATTGCTGACAGCTTGTATTACTGCTTGTATTTATTTATTATTTACTTTATTTGCAGTTTGTTTGCCAGGATGGTCCACTGGGCCACGAGGAGCCCGTTTTCAAGGGAGTCCTGGGGAGAAAAGCTCCAGCAAAAATAAAAATAAAATAAGGTACAAATTATTTAATAGAAGTCAGTTATAACAATAGAAAGTACAGCAATACAGGTATATGGCATTAGTAAAATGCAAAAGCAAAGAAATCTTAAAAAGACAATCAAAGTTATATACAAGTTTGTTAATTTGATCAGTTACTTTGCAGAGTTAAACGCAACAGGAGGACATTTATAGATGTATCAGCTCTTGGAGCATAGCTTAAGCTGGGGGACTTTATGTAGGATGGGAACAGGAGCATTCCCAGTGGGATGTTAGGTGGGAGTGAAGCAAAGTTTTGAAGGAAGAGATGGTGCTAGTGGTATGGATAAGGGGTGGAAGTGAATTCCAGAGGCAAGCTAGAGAGAAGGACAGAAGATGTTTGCCTGGTGGGCGGGAAGGTTTATGTAGCTCAATCAGATTTTGGGAGTTAGATCTTAGGAGTCTATCAGGTTGATGCATTTTAAGGGTAGTGGCAAGGGAGGGGCAGAGAGAGGGACTGAAGATAAGTTTGTGTGCTTGGATAAGTTGAATATAGGAGATATAATTGGGTAGCTCTAGCCAATTCAGTTTATGAAGGGCAATACAGTGGTGCATAGAGGATCTGGGTCTGTTGCGAATTTTGAAATTTTATTGTAGCAGGACGAGAGTTTTGTCTTGAGGGAGGATTGCAGGTTAGTAAGGAGTGGGGCACCATATAGGAGGGATGGGATGAGGTATGTGGTAGAGAGAGTAAGCTTAGTAGAGGAAGAGATGTGATTGTGGTGATAGAGCATGCCAAATTTCTTATGAGCTTTTTAAAATTAACTTGTTAGTGGGTATCAATCATGAGCTGGTCATCAATGAGGACTTAGTAATTTTGCATTACAGCCTATTTCAAGAGGTGTATCGTTCTGACTGGTGATAGAGAACATGTTTTTGTCTAGGGTGGAGGCTTTGGAAGGTGTAAAATATCATGAGTTTGCTTTTGGAGGCATTGAGTCCTAGGTGGTTGTCTAGCATCCATTTTTCAGTGGAGGAGAAGTTATCTTGAGTTAATGTTGTTAGTATGGAGACAGAGGTGGCAGAACAGATTACAGTTGAATTGTTGGCATATTGGATGAGACTAACATTAGGGATGGCGTGATAGAAGTTTATGAGAATGCTAAATAGCAGTGGACCTAGAAATGAACCCTGGGGTACTCCTGTGGGAGTGTTGAGGAATGGGGAGGTAGCTTTTTACCACTTTACTGCTTGTTGCCTATTTGAGAGATAACTGGTGAACCAGTTGATAGAAGAGGGAGAAATATTTCGTTTAGAGAGTTTGGTAAGGAGAAGGTTGCAAGAGATGGTACTGAAAGCCTTTAAGAGGTCTAGTAGAAGGGTGGATACTATGTGGCCAAAGTCACGGGCTTGAGTTAATGGCTTCTAGAAAGGAGAATAGAGCAGTGGTAGTGCTATGGCCAGGTCTGAATCCGTGTTGTGTGGGAGTTAGAAGGTGGTTGTTTGTGAGATAGGGTAAAAGTAGAAGGTGGATGCATTTTTTGAGAAGTTTAGAGATGGGGGATAAGATGGTGATAGGGCGAAAGTTTGGGATGTTATTGTTATTAGCCCCTTTGTGGAGTGGAATAATAAAGGCCTTTTTCCAGAGTTGGGCACATAGCCTTCTGTGATTGATCGGTTTATTAGCATGCAGATGGGAAGGGCTATGGCTTCTGCAGCTGTCTTTAAGAAGTAGGAGGGGATTTGATCAGGGGCATTAGAAGTTGGTTTCAGGTTTTGAAGAAGTTTTTTTATAGTAGATATAGGGATGGGATTTATGAAGAAGGGAGGAGGTTGAAAGTTGGAGGTACTAGAGTAGGAAGGGGTGGGTGAAGGTAGGGGTGTGGAAATAGGATTGTTGGCGAAGGTAGATGTTAGTTTGGCTATAGAATTGATGAAAGAATTTAACTGGGTAGCTAGGTCTATGTCGGCAGCATTTGGGTTGGGGGTGGGGTATTCTAATTTACCTGGGTTAAGAAGAGAGGAGATTCCATCCCAGAATTATTTGGGGTTTGTATTGTGATTGGTCTAGAGTGTGGAAAAATAGGATTTTTGGTCTAAAATAATACTTTTTTTTTACTTTGTTTCGAAGTATTTTGTGCTCACTGAGGGTGGTTATAGTTTTGTTTTTGTGGTAGCATTTCCAAGCTTTATCTTGAAGTTGCATGGTATTTAAGGTGTCTTTGGTTAGCCAAGGGATGGATTTGCTTTTGTTTTCAGGAGGCCCAAGGAATCTAATAGGTTTAGGAAAGTTGTATTGAAGTAGGTAATGGCATAATCTAAGGGTAAAGTTTTAGTTTAAAGGAGGATACACATCCTTATTTCTCATATCTATCTAACATAGTATGAATGTACTGAATAGAATAGTTCTAAGCTCTTTCATATTATGACACATGCAGCATAACTATAGTATCAAATATTATAAAAAGTATTAGCTATCAACAACAGAGCATATGATACATTCATGAGGCATTTTACTTACATAGCTGTTACTGTATTCCCTTGCTGATTACATGTGTTATACAGCTTGACATGAACTGTTTAAGTATAGATCACAACATAAGCTTTTCTAAGTCTGAATAATCATCATCCTCATTTTCCCATTTTCTGTATGGGGTTGGGGAGTCATGTCAACTGTTGCCATTTCTCTATCTGTTTAATACCACTCTTTGTCTTCTTTGACATTCATGCCTAACTGTCGCAGGTCTTTTGTCTTACACTCCATCCACCTCTTTGCTGGATGCCCTTGTTTCCTCTTGCCTTATTCCTGCCTGTCCCAAATCTTCTTTGCTAGATTGTCTTCTGCTTTTCAGCAAATGTTCCTGAACTACCATAATCTGTTCTATTTGGCCTTTTCTGCAATTGGAGCTACTTTGGCTTCTGCTCTTATGTCTTAATTTCTTCTTCTGTCCCACAGTGTACATCTGGCTACCCGCCTCAGGCACTTCATCTCCATCACCTGTAGCTTCCTCAACAGCACTCTCTTTATTGCAAAGGTTTCTGTACCATACAGTAGTACTGGTTGCACTACTGTTTTGTACACCTTACTTTTCAGCTTCTTTGGCATTCTTCTGTTATACACTACACCTGATACACTATGCCAATTAGCTCCAGACCCTCTGATTCTAGCTTTGACGTCCTCATTCAGACCTTCCTTCTCATCCACCATCTCTCCCGGATACTTGAAGTTTGTTAACCTGCTCCACTATTTTCCCTTCTATCTCAGTTCTCAGCTTCTTCTGACTTTTCCCGCTTGCTGTCATTACAATTGTCTTATCTGTACTCAGTTTCATACCATTTTTCATGTGGCTGATTTTTCCAACCATAAACATAACATCACCACTTCACCTTTACTTGATTGAAATAATGAGCAGGATTTTCCAGATTTGAGGAGATCACAGAGGATAGTGGCTCAGTTTGCTTATGTACAAGACCCAGGCCCAGGTTTGGATCCCCACTGGCTGATGTATCACAATCCTTTGAATCAGAAAGGGGAGGGGAAAAGATGGTGATGGTGCAATATAATGATAGCATCACTGTGTTATACATTGGATACAATATTTATGTTAGAACATTTTATTTTGGTTTTCTAAAGGTTATAAATTCATTCCAGCCCACCCTTTCAATATAGCAGATTCATTAATAGAGTTAAAATTATTTATAAGAAAAATGAATATGGCACTCTTCTTCAACAATGCCTTGGGATAAGATGAATTAAACCCATAATAAGTTTAAGAAAAAAGTATATATAATCCCCCATGCATCCAACACTGCAAGCATTTTGAAAAAGTTTGTTGTAAGGACTATTACAAACTTGCAGTAGAACATAAACATACTAAAATTATAAATTTGAAACCTTGTGAACAACAGATTTTTGATTGATTACAGCATGACAGAACATTACAGATCATGAGTCCAGACAAAGGGGGTGGCACAGTAATAGCTGATAATCTTTAATATTCTGCAGCTATATTGGAATTGCTATATGACACTGACATATATGTTACCATCTCCCATAATGAAATTAATATTACTCATAAAAAATAGATTTGTAACTAGAGGAATTTTTACTAGATGGGAGAATAAATGAAGAGGTCCACACCTTTCTTATGATTTAAAAAAAAAACAGTGATTACAATATTTTTGGAATCCCCAAAATCCATAAAGGTACCCATAATTTAAAATATAAATCAACAGTAGCAGCATGTGGATCCAAAACATACCCCCGGCAAACTTCACTCATAAAAAGTTAAAACTTCTGTTTAACACCAAATCACATTTGTTAAAAGATTCCTGGGACTTTATTGGCAGACTTACCCCTCAACTATGGTCAGAGAACATTGGGTTTCTCACCATAGATGTCATTGACTTATTCACTTGTATATCTAGAACAAAGGGAATAGATTTATTCTATGGGTCTATATTAGAAGAACTAAAAGACATACCCGCGAACGCTCACATGAGCGAAAATGCCGGTAATCGGACTTGGTATTGTGGGGGGCTGTGCCCCCCACATCCCCCGCTAACTATATATTCCAACTCCGAGATCGCACTACAGTGAGGAAAGGGCAAATATCCCACTCCTTACTGTACCACGACCCCACAAACACCCTTTTGATTCCTGGCATTTTCGCTCATGTTATGTCTTTTCATGCTTCTAATATAGACCCTTATTCTATGATAGTTTAATTGATTGCTCTTTTCTTTCAGCCCTGGATAGTCAACTCTTGCTGGATTTGATGACAATTGTCTTAGACAATAATTTTATCTTTTTTGAAGGAGAGTTTTTAAACAGATTAAGGGGGTGGCCATGTGGGTGGTCTGTGCCACAATGTATGCCAGTTTGGTTTTACTAGCTTGGAAAAAGCCTGTATGTTCAATTCAACTTACTTTAAACATGTCAACTATATTTAAGATACCTAGATGACAGTTATTGTATGGGGTGGGTCTGATAAAGTTGTTGAGGAATTTGTGAATTACTTGAACGGTACTACACCCTTCTTGAGATTCACATGGAATTATAATACACAAAGTATGAATTATTTTGATATATATATTTGGTCTAATAATAATGGGTTCAATTCTAAGATACACAGTAAACCAATGTTCAGTAATTCCTACCTGCATCACAGTAATTTTCACCCTATTTGTCACAAAAAAAAGTCTTGTTAAAGGACAATACATACGAGTAGCTTGAATGACTTCAAACAAGGAGGACCTCATAACTGAATTTTAAAACCTGGAACAAATGTTCATAGGGAGAGGATACCCTGTTGAACTTATATGCAACATAAGTAATCCCAGCTTGTCTGAATGGGGTTTAAAATATGTACCAATTTTGGATGCAGACTCAGCTGTTAGAGATGGCATATCGGGCAGTGAAAGGCAAATTGGTGCCACCCCGTTGTCGAGATACAGCAGAGGTCTCTTTATTAAATGCGCGCAAAAAAGGCATTATAAATAAGAACTGGAACATTATACACTCCTTCCTGCTGTATATAGACATCCTAGGAAATTAACTATTATTTGTGTTGAAAACAGCATTAAAATTTAAACAAATTCTGGAACGTAACAGTAAACAATATGTAGCAACATCGACATGCTCAGGCACTGGGAAATTTGGCTCATTTAGACAAAGCTCCCATATATTAGTTGACAAGCAAATCACTTTGGATAATGGTTTAAATACTGCTACTAGATTAGTGAAAGGCACTTGTAAAACTTCAGGTGCTGTTTATATAAATTTATGAACACCTATATAACATTAAGAACAAAAACAATAATAATGCAATGTTTAAACAGTCTCTTATTTGTAGGTGTGCATGTCAATATAGATTTGCTATTTTAGACAAGGTCCCTACTGATCCTAGAGGTAGTGATTGGGAATTAAAGTTGGAATTCAGGGAACTTGTGTGGCAATTGAGGTTAAATGTCACACATCTAACAGGCCTTAATGATCTTCTTCTCCTTCTTTCGGCTGCTCCCGTTAAGGGTCACCATAGTGGATCATCTGTTTCCATTTCTTCCTGTCCTCTGCATCTTGCTTTGTCACACCAAGCACCTGCATGTCCTCTTTCATCACATCCATAAACCTTATCTTAGGCCTTCCTCTTTCCCTGTTACCTGGCAGCTTCATCCTTAGCATCTTTTTCCCAATATACTCTGCATCCCTCCACAGCACATGTCCAAACCAACGTAATCTTGCCTCTCTGGCTTTGTCTCCAAACCTTCCAACCTGGGTGACCCTCTAATATACTTATTCCTAATCCTGTCCACCCTCATCACACCCAGTGCAAATCTTAACATCTTTAACTCTGCCACGTCCAGCTCTGACTCCTGCCTTTTTGTCAATGCCACTGTCCCCAACCCATATAACATAGCTGGTCTCACTACCCTCTTGTAGACCTTCCCTTTCACTCTTACTGGTACTCGTCTGTCACAAATCACTCCTGACACTCTTCTCCACCCACTCCATCCTGCCTGTACTCTCTTCTTCACCTCTCTTCCACACTCACCATTACTCTGAACTGTTGATCCCAAATATTTAAACTCATCCACCTTTGCCACCTGTACTCCCTGCATCCTCACCATCCCTCTATCCTCTCATTCACACACATATATTCTGTCTTAGTCCTGCTGACCTTCATTCCTCTTCTCTCTAGAGCATATTTCCACCTCTCCAGGGTCTCCTCCACCTGTTCCCTACTCTCACTACAGATCACAATGTCATCTGCAAACATCATAGTCCACGGGGACTCCTGTCTGATCTCGTCTGTCAACCTGTCCATCACCATTGCAAATAAGAAAGGGCTCAGAGCTGATCCTTGATGTAATCCCACCTCCACCTTAAACGCATCCGTCACTCCCACCGCAGACCTCAGCACTGTCACACTACCCTCGTACATATCCTGTACCACTCTTACATACTTCTCTGACACTCCCGACTTCCTCATACAATATCACAACTCCTCTCTAGGCACCCTATCATATTCTTTCTTTAAGTCCACAAAGACACAATGCAACTCCTTCTGACCTCCTCTGTACTTCTCCATCAACACTCTCAGAGCAAACATCCCATCTGTAGTGCTCTTTCCTGGCATGAAACCATATTACTGATCACTAATCGTCACCTCCCTTCTTAGCCTAGCTTCCATTACTCTTTCCCATAACTTCATGCTGTGACTGATCAGTTTAATCCCTCTGTAGTTACTACAGCTCTGCACATCACCCTTATTCTTAAAAATCGGTACCAAAACACTTTTTCTCCATTTCTCAGGCATTCTCTCACTTTCCAAGATTTCATTAAACAATCTAGTTAAAAACTCCACTGCCATTTCACCTAAACACCTCCATGCTTCCACAGGTATGTCATCTGGACCAACAGCCTTTCCACTCTTCATCCTCTTCATAGCTATCCTTACTTCCTCCTTGCTAATCCATTGCACTTCATGATTCACTATCCGCACATCATCCAACCTTCTCTCCCTCTAATTCTCTTCATTCATCAGCCCCTCAAAGTACTCTTTCCATCTGCTCAAGACACTCTCCTCGCTTGTGAGCACGTTTCCCTCATTAACCTTTATCACCCGCACCTGCTGCACATTTTACTACCAGGCCTTAATGATATAGTTTCCATTTCACCCATTCTTAAATTGCAGTTACTACAACTCTAATTATAAATTACAAAGTATATTTTTAGCATGGCTATCATTGTTTTATCTGAGTTTTTGGGTTAACACATCCTTATTTGTGGTCTATGCATTTTTTAAAAACGATAAATGATTTTTAAGAATGATAAATAAATAATTTAATTTTCAATTTTTGATAACTAATATGTTTTTAAAAGTTTCATTTTTGTGTTTTACATTTAATTAAGTCAATGAAGAAAGTTGTATTTAACTACATATCCATTTTTCCGGGGAATACTGTTTAAATTAATGGTTTACTTGTCCATTAAATCAGCTCAGGTAGCTTGTACCTATAAGGGTTTGAAATAAAAAGGAAATGACGTTTGTATTTGCTCAGATTCTGATGATGTTCCAGGTTAAGGAATGAAAGTGCTTAATCTGGTTTGTAATAAAAAAATATGTTGTCACTGTTGGTGTTATACATTTTTTGGCTCCACTCACGGTATCAGACTTCATTCATTCAGGTGGTTATCCTGCAGGTGACTTCTATGATGTTGTTTTGTGGCTCTGAGTTTCTTCCTGCTTGTCCCAAATTTTCTTCACCAGATTGTCTTCTGCTTTTTTGCACCTGTTCCTGAACCACTGTAATCTGTTCTCTTTGACTTTTTCTGCAATTGGAGGTACTTTAGCTACTGTTCTTATGTTTTCATTTCTTCTTCTATCCCACAGTGTGCATCTGACCATCCATCTCAGGCACTTCATCTCCATCACCTCTTGCTTCCTCATCCTCTCTGTCTTTACTGCCCAGGTTTCTGTACCATACTGTAGTACTGGTTGCAACACTGTTTTGAACACCTTACTTTTCAGCTTCTTTGGCATTCTTCTGTCATACACTACACCCAGTTCTCTGTGCCAATTGGCTCCAGCCCCTCTGAGTCTATCTTTGACTTCCTCATTCAGACTTCCCTTCTCCTCAACCATCCCTCCCAGATACCTGAAGCTGTTAACCAGTTCCACTACTTTTCCTTCTATCTCAGTTCTCAGCTTCTTCTAATTTCCCCCACTTGCTGCCATTACAATTGTTTTAACTGTACTCAGTTTCATCCCATGTGCTTTCAGTTTTGCATTCCACTGTTAGCCCATAATGCCACATCGCCTGCATACAGCAACTTTATTGTTCTGTCCCTTCTAACCTGATTGCTAATGTAGTCCATCACCAGTAAGACCAGCAGTGGAAACCCTGATGCACACCCACTCCCATTGGGAACCCCTGTGTGAGACCGAACACTGTTCGTATTTGAGTTGAGTCATTGTACATAGCTTGCTTAGTTCTACCAATGTTTCTGGGACTTTAAACAACTGCAGGAATGCCCAAATAAGCTTTCTTGGGATCTTCTCATATGCATTTTCCAAGTCTAGGAATGCCCATTTGGACTCTTTCCTCATCTCTAGCTTCTTCTCCTCTTTCTGCCTTACTGCAAACATTGGGTCAGTTGTGCTGCATCCTGATCTGAATCCGAACTGCTCACCTACCATCTTACTTTCTACTACTCTGTATATTTGTTTATCAATCACCCCCCTCCAGAAATTTCATGCAATATGACAGGAGTTTGATACCTCTTTACTGCCCACAGTTGCGGATATCCCCTTTGCTCTAGAACACAGGCACTACTATGATTATTGTCCAGTCATCTGTGATACACCTTTCTGTGTCCACACAGCTATGGCACCCTCAGGAGCCATTTGTCCATTATCTCATCCAGCATCTTTATCATATTTGCTGTGACCTTATCTGAGCCTGCTGCTTTCCCTGACTTCATTTTCTTTAGTGGTGTTCTTATTCTTCTATGGTGAGCTGCTCCTCCTCTTTCATTATAGGCTGTGCCTGGGGCAGTACAGCTTCTGTGGGGTTTTCTTCTTTCAGAAGTTGCTGGAAGTACTCCTTCCATCTGCTTTTGATGTCCTGTGGACTGGTGAGCAGGTTGTTGCTGGCATCCCTTATGAAGAGTGTCTGACTATATTCTTTATCTTTCTGTCTTTGCCTTGCAACCTGATATAGTTTCTATGTGCCACCTTTTGACTCACTTTCCAGAAACTGGTAGACAGCCTCTGATACCTTGTTCTTTGCTACTGCAACTCCTTTCTTAGTCTCTTTGTTACTCAACCAGTATTCCTTCCTAGTCTGGTTCGTCATTTCTCTCTCCCAGTTTGTTGTTTACTCCTTCTTTCGATGACTTCCTGGACTTTTGCATTCCACCATCAACTTCCCTCATGTACCTTATTTCCACACCTGGCTCATCTGCATATTTGTTTTGTAGTCCTCACACATGCTGTTTTGAGGTGCTGCCATTCTTCAACTCCACCTCTTTTCTCTTCTTCTTGAGATATTAGAGTCCTGAGTAATTCCTTAACTGTTGTGCTTTCTTTCCGGTCAACTTCCAGGTCTTCAACCTAGTCTCTGTTGACGTAAGAGTCTTCTCTGACCACTGCTTGCAGTTGACTGTGGCAACCAGTTTTTTTTATGCTGTGGGCCGACTGTTTCACTGGGAATGACTTTTCAATTGCTGATTATGCCCTAGTGCTCTTTCCTTACTATGATGAAGCCCAACTGAGTTGCATGTTGGTCACTCTTGTATGTGATCTTGTGACTCTGTCTCTCTCTTTCTGAACTATACGTTGACTTCTAAGCCATTTGCCAGACAAAAGTATAGAATGGCCTCTCCTCCTTTATTCTTGTTCTCCCTCCCATGTGGACCCAGGCAGTCCGCATATCCTCTTCTGTCTTTACCGATATGTGGATTCAAGTCACCCATTATCAACACCAATTCATGTTTTCCTAGTAAGACCTGCAACTGCTGTCTGAATGCACTCTTTCCTCGCTATCACAGCCCTGTTGTGGGGCATAGGCTGAGATTATGAGTACTGCCCCATCGTTAGGCTGGAGGCTAAGTCTCAGTAATACTATCTTCCTATGCTGCTGCTGCTTTTACACATATCTAGTCCTTTCTGCTCTTAACTCATTCTCACTTCACTTATATTTGAGCTCCCTGCTTTTTGCTACTCATTGTAACTCTTACTATGTATATATATCTGAAGCTCCACAGGGGTGATAATGCTCAACACTAAGAAAACTGAAGATCTGTGAACTTCTGAGTAGTATCAGCCTCCTCCCA
The DNA here is from genome assembly GCF_019279795.1 of Protopterus annectens. Lineage (NCBI taxonomy): Eukaryota > Metazoa > Chordata > Ceratodontiformes > Protopteridae > Protopterus > Protopterus annectens. The sequence goes on along the minus strand of NC_056729.1, from coordinate 81,839,649 downwards.
ATTTTGGCAGAGAGTAGCTGTCTGCCTCTGTTGTCAGCTGTTGTGTTGCACAGCTGTAAGAGAAACCCCAAGTCTAAGAGGCCCTCTAGGTACATGACATACTGTAATAAAGACTAGAGACACAAACAAGCTTATTAAGTTATCTGTTTTTGTTTTCCTTTAAAGGAAACATTTGTTAAACTCTCTTTCCCAGTTGCAGTGTAAAGGAGTGCCCTGTTCTCTCTGATTTAGCACCCTCCCCTTAAACTGGCAAGTTGTATTTGCTGAGCCCTCCAGCCTGGGATTACCTCTCTGTATGTGCTGGAATTCACATTTTACATAATGTTGAGGAAAGCAACATTTATTAATCTTTTCCTATGGGATACTTAAATATTTCTGATTCATAACTTGTGTTGCTTTACATACTTGAACTGAATCTGATTCAGCAAGTCAGAGGTTCTGGGCCTGTGCAGACTGACTCCTGCTAACATAGGAGGTGTAAATCTGACAACCCATCCATCATTTCTTTCCAGGGTATGACTGCTACTGTCTATCCTAAACTTAGACCTGGTAACACAAGCTAGCACAACAGCAGAGTCCAATCCAAATGAGAGTCTACCCCTGTTTAAGCAGAAGTCAGTCAGTCTGCACAGCAGCAGAACCTCTGACTCAATCACCCAGGATTCAGATCAAGGAAGTAGTTAATTGTCTAACTGAGTGAGAAACACACTTATCATCAAATACCTCCTGCTCCATCTTCACCTCATTCTACAGACAACGTAACAATTCTCTCCCCTGTCATTCCTCCCTTCTACTTCAGACAAATTAAGAAAAAATTAACTTTTACCACTCCTTAAGCAAATATCACTAAATGTACCAACAGGTACAGAAAATATATAGCCCTGGTTCATATATTATGGTTTAGACTTTTTCTGATTCCCACTCCTACATATCTACAACCTATTCCTCTGTACTCTATGAGCATTTCATCTGGAAGTATCCATATTTCACTCATAGTGCTATAGCTTGCTCAGAAGCCATGTTGTTTGTAAGACAACAGTTTGTATTAATGGATGTAATCAACTAGTTGGATTAGGTGTAAATTAATTGTTCAAGTATTTTACCGAACATGAGTAAAATGGAGATTGGAAAGAAATGTAAGGTATTGGTAAGTTTAACTTGGACAAAACATTATGCAAAATACATGTAACTCACACTTAGTCAAACCCTTAATATAGATACTTCCAGATGAAATACTCCTTAACATGGACAAATGCATTAGTACAGGTGCAATATTTATCTATCTAAACAACACATGTGATCTTGTAGACCACTCCACCCTTATAACTCACATACTAGAACTTGGCACAAGTCCAGAAGCAACACTTTTTAGATTTCACAACTACCTCTGTAATCAGGACTTTTCAGTCAAAATCAGATAACCAACCATATGCAAAGCACCCTTAAAAAGGTGTCTCACAGGGTTCAGTTCTAACCCCTTTAATATTTTCCATTTTTATCAACAAATCCACCTACAATTTACATCAACTCGAAGTCTTACTATATGCAGATGATGTGGTCCTACTCCACTCCAGCAACTTCCTTCAAAACCTGGAAGACCAACTACAAGCCACTTTAATTCACTCTCTTCCTGGGTTACTAACAAATCTGCTCCTTAAGTCATCCAAGACCAAATGCATGATCTTTGGGACAAACCTATACTTGTCAAACTTACAAATCAAAACTGTGGTCAAAATTTACACTGAAAATGGGAGGACATGTCCCTCATCTTTAACATGCACGTTGACAAAAGTATAAAATAAATTACTTTTTTGCTCTACAGCAGGAAAACAACCCACTTTATGTCCTATTTTGCCAGATCTACCATAGGTAAAAGGGTCATTAAATATAATCTGCACTTATTTTTGCTGCCTCAGAAAAGATTGAAAACGCTATTCAAATCCTTTCAAATAAAGTATATAGATTTATGACTCTTTCCCCATGATAAGAATACACCTGTCTAACAATAGAAAAGCCAAATGGCTTCCTGTCAGCTACAGGTCTAATCTTTTAGTGG